>NW_027458855.1:345000-539985 GCF_050624435.1 Tenrec ecaudatus
ACCACCACCAGAACCACCACCACCACAACAACATAATAAGGTGGCATTATGAACAGTGTAAGAAGGCTGCCGAGAGCATCCTCCCACTCTTTCCACCACGATATCTCTGACTTCATGTACCCACCTTTCCCTCCATTCATCCATGCCCCCGCCACTGATTTCCTTGGCATTTCTTCAATGCAACAGATGCACTCCCAGCTCAGGACTTGTGTACTTATGGGTCTCGCTGTCTGTAACTCTCTTTTACAGCTGCCTCATCACTTCTTCGGGTTTCCCCTGTGATGTCACCTTCTCACGATGAACTATATTGTAAACCCCTTTCTGGGCATTCCCCATTGCCCTTCTTGGCTGTATACTGTCTCCATGGCACATCCCAACATCTGGGATGGCATGCTTTCCTTACTGAGCTTCTTTGTTGTGCACCTCTCCCGACTAGAATATCAATGTCCTGAGGGCAGGAGAGTTTTGTCTTGTACTGTTTTGTACACTCCCTGTGGCCTCCCAGAGTGCCGAGCACAAAGCAGGTGCTCAAAACATATTCACGATTATAGGGTTCTGTGAAGCATGGGCGAGTCTGTCTGAATGAGAGGGTCCAGGAGCAGGAGATGGGTGTCGTTGCTTCACCCACCCCCCACATGCTCCCCCATGGTTGACTTTGCACCTCCATTCATTCCTCCGATCTGCCCTTTTCATCCGTGAATCAGAAGCAAGGACATCTGCCAGTATGAGCTATACTTGCAAGTAGCTGGCAATGCTCTGGTTGACTCTGGAGTTAATTTGATTTCAAGAAACAAAACAGAGAGGGGACTTTATCAAAGGGCTACAGGGGAATGCCCAAGAAGACAGAAACAGAAAAAAATATCGCCAGGAGTATCTATTTGGATGCTTTTGGTGCCAAGCAACCACACAAAACAGCCGCATAAGCAAAGTGGATTAAACAATAAGGAACATGGATACACCCACAATTAGAGACTTGGGCGCTAAGTAGGACACCTCCAGGGTTGGTTAATTCCATAGCTCAATGACATAATTAAGGATCCGGGTGCCTTCTTTTTGCCTGCCCTATCATCCAGGGTTTCAGCTCTGTCCTCATTTAGCTTCCCTCCTGCTTAAAGGAAATGCGTGTCCAGCCAAGGAAAAAGGTAATGTTTCTTCTCTTGGTGTGTTGATTTCTCAAGAGGAAGGGAGACTTCCTAAGTTGTCCCTTGCTCTCCCGTCACTACGCTCGACCCAGTTTCACTCGCAGAGTGCGTTCTTCTGTGGTCAGTGGCTTCTGCGGTGCCGGAATCTTCTGTACCAGGGTGGTGTTGCTACGGGTACATTCACAAGTCAGTCATTTGAGGGCCTTGGTCCAATGCCTACATTCCCTTTATGGCGTGATGTATTTTTTACAGCAAACATCAACTTTTTTTACATTTAAAAAAATACTACATTTTTTGGAGCACCGACTATTTCGTTTACTCCTTTATCGCATGTCTTGCCCTAGAAAGCACTTAATATGACTTCTTTAAAATTGTGATACATACATATGCGTGGATTACAAAATACTTGCCCCTTCAGTTACTTGTATGTGCCTAATTCAGTGGCACCCATGACATCCATCAAGATGGGCAAATGTTAAAGGGCGGTTCTACCCTGTCCGTTAGGGTCACTGTGACTCGGCATCAACTCGTTGGTGACGAGTGAGAATTATATGTAACGTAAAATGTGCTGCTTTCAGTGGTTTGAATGTACTGTTCAATGGCATTGATCATATTTGCAATATTGGGCAACCATTACCACACTATGTGCAAAATTTTCTCATTATTCCAAATAGAAACTCTACCTCGTAAACAATAATGCCCCACTTTCCCTTCCTCAAGCCCTGGGCACCGCTCATTGACTTCTGTCTCTGTGCATTTGCCTATTCTGGATATCTCATATAAGTGAAATCAGATAATATATATACGTAGATATTTTTTAAAATAAATCATTTTATTGGGGCTCAATAATATTTGTCTCTTTGTTCTGACTGACTTCACTCAACACAGTGTTATCATTCATGTATCAGAACAGCTGTTCTCATCAAGAATGAAAAATATTTTTTACAATATGGGCAATAGTTATCACTAACTCAAATATTAAAACTAAAATACAACAAACAAAACTACTTTTAAGTTCACAATTCCCCTCAACCTTAGTCCTCCGATATACGACTTTCTCTTGCTTGGGCTGAGAAATCTCTTCGCCACACCTGGAGGAGAACATCTTGTCCCTGAGGACCTGACTGCCCGTCCTGATTTGGGGACAGGTCTCCAGTTTCCAGCGTCTCCTGGGAAAAGTCCCACTGCCCTCCAGTCAACATGAATGTTGTTGTTCAGTGCCCCGAG
This sequence comes from Tenrec ecaudatus, assembly GCF_050624435.1. Lineage (NCBI taxonomy): Eukaryota > Metazoa > Chordata > Mammalia > Afrosoricida > Tenrecidae > Tenrec > Tenrec ecaudatus. The sequence goes on from NW_027458855.1 coordinate 347,370, forward strand.
TTGGTTCCCACCCATAGCCGCCTTGTGCACAACAGAGTGAAACAGTGCCGGGTCCTGCGCCAGCCTCATGAGCCTCCGTGTGCCTGAGCCCACTGTGCCAATGGCTGTGTCACCCGTCTTGTGGAGGGCCTTCCTCTTTTCTGATGCCCCTCGACTTTACCAAGCATGATGTCTGTGTTAGACAGGGTTCTCTAAAGAAACAAAACAGAACGCTAATAATTTTATACAAGTTTATACATATAGATATATAACATACGAAATAAAGAGTTAATTAAATTATAAAGCAGTGCAAATGGCTCAGTGCAACTCACTCCTGTGAGACAGCTGTGAGACACTGTCAGTCATTCAAGTCTTAAGGGTCGCCCGGTAGTCCTCTGTAGAGCAATGCAGGCTATTCGGGCACAGGCAGCAAACAGCAGTGCAGGTCATCAACAGTCAGCCAGATGACAGGGTCCGACAGTCCCCAGCTCAAGAGTCCCCAGCTCAGTTCGCCAATGGTGTGGCGAAGCTGGCTTGAAGGAACCTCAAATTACAGTGACACAGTCCCCGAGTTAGGTGTCCCACAGGTAGTGTAGCTTGCAAATTGAGGCAAAGAACAAGCAAGGCAGCTGCACAGTGGTCTAATGATCAAAGAGCAAGAGACAAGAGAGGCGAGGCTTGCTGAGCCATTTATCTCTCCACTCTTCAATTAATTCCACATGTGTTTATCGGCCAGGTTGGCACAGTAAATGAACTTCCTCAATGTCTTTCTCCAGGGATTAGTTTCTCCTGACGACGTGTCCAAAGTATATGAGTTGAAGTCTTGCCATCCTTGTGTCTAAGGGGCACTGTGGCTGTATTTCTTCCAAGTAGATTTGCTTGTTCTTTCGACAGTCTATGATAATGTCAACATCCTTCACAAGCACCACAATTCAAATGCATCCATTCTTCCTCGCTCTTTCTTACTCAAGATCCAACTTTCACGTGCCTGGGAACAAAGGAAAGTACCATGGGTTGGGTCAGTTGCATCTCGGTCCTCAAAGTAGCATCCTGCTCTGCTTTCCAGGACTCTGAAGAGGTCTTGTGCTGCAAATGGACCCAATGCAAAGTGGCGTTTGACCTCTTCATGGCTACTTCCATGAGCATTGATTGTGGGTCCAAGCAAGATGAAATCCTTGACTTCAATCTTTTCTCCATTTATCATGATGCTCCCTATTGGTCTGGTTGTTAGGATTTTTATTTTCTTTACCTTGAGTTGTAATCCATCCTGAAGACTAAAATCCTTGCTGTTCATCAGCAAGTCCTCCTGACTTTCAGCAAGCAAGGTGTGTCAGCTGCATATTGCAGGTTATTAATAAACCTTGGTCCAATCCTGATGCCTCCTTCTTCTACATATCATCGGCTTCTCGGATTATTTACTCAGCTTGCAATATGGCGAGAGCAAACAACCATGGCCCACACCTTTCTGATTTTAGGCCATGCTGCATCCCCTTGTTCCACTAGCACAACTGCCTCCTGATCTAAGGACAATTTCCTCACGGGCATAATAAAGTGCTCTGGAATTCCTATTCTTAAGGTCATCTATAGTTTGTTATTATACACACAGTCGAATACCTTTTCATAGTAAACAAATCACAATAAACGTCTTTCTGGCATTTTCTGCTTCCAGCCAACCTCCATCTGACAGTGATATCCCTTGTTCCATGTCCTCTTCTGAATCCAGCCTGAACCTCTGGCAGCTCCCTCTCAATGTACTGTTGCAACCGTTGTTGGATGATTCTCAGCAAAATTGTACTTGCATGTGATATCGATGCTACTGTTTTATAGTTTGAGCATTCTGTTGGGTCACCTTTCTTTGGAATGGGTATAAAGATGGATCTCTTCCGGTCAGTTGGCCAATCAGCTGTCTTGCAAATTTCCTGGCCTAGACAAGTGGGTACTTCCATTCCACATGTGTGGACTCCAATAAATTAAGAACAAATGAAAGAAAAAATGGTGAAATACACATTTTGTTCTTTGAAAAGAAAAACAAGTAAAAAAGAGTGAAGTCGAACATGATGAAGAAGAAGAATGAAAAAGGTGGGATCATAACAGACCCTATAGACATTCAAAGCATAAGAAAGGCATATTGTGAACAATTAGATGCCAATAAATTTTTCAGTTTAGATGAAATGAACAAGTTCCTTGAAAGATACAAATGACCAAAACATGCGCACGCACACAGAAAATCTGAATAACCTAGTATCTACTAAGTAAGTGGAATTGATAATTGAGAACATTTTCTAGAGAAATCACCAAATCTGATAACTATGCTGGTAAATCTGTTTTTTTTAATTAAAACATTTAAAATCCTTTTAATGGGGCCTCTTATCACAATCCATATATACATCCATCGGCTGTGAAATCTAACAAACGTGTAAGAGAGAAATTGCGTCAATCCTACAGAAAAGTTTGAAGGAAATAGAAGAAAGGAAACACCCTCTGACTCATCCTATGAAGCCACCATACTCTGATTCCAAGTGAGCAGACTCTTGTCCCTGCTATGCCTCATCTACTTTTTAAATCAGTAACGATTCCTACAAGGGTGTCGGGAAACCGTGGATCAGAAAGTACTTTGGAAACGGGCCCTTTGGTAAAGAGGAAGAACAGAGGCCAAAGGCAATGAATGCCTTGGTTGATGGAAGACAAGCATCATTGGAGGGGGAGAGGGCCATTCAATTGGTAATAGTTTGGGGTGGGTACGTGGGGGCAGAGAAGGAGAGAGATGGAAGGGACACCCGACTTCTCCCCCAGGTCAGGCGGTTTCACACGGAGGTGGAATCAAAGACGTTGCCTGTTGCATAATTCATTTGCCATCCAAGCTCTCCTTATGCACACGCCTCCTGCATATTATGTACGGGTTTGTCGACTGCCTGGAGGGAAAGCATCCCTCTTGGAAAATATATTACAAATGAGATCCAGATGAATGCCATAAATCCCCTGTCCAAAAATCCTTCCCGGGAGTTGGAGAAGCTTGCAAACATTATCCAAGGCACAGCAGTTGATCTGGATTCACCTGGAACATCAGCAGAAGGAACGCCAGGAAGAGCAGGGGGAAATGAAACGCGTGGCTGATTGCCTCCACGAGTAACTGTCTACTTTGTCAGGAAACCGGCACAACTAGATGGCATCTGCCTACCAACACTGAACACTCCACAGAAGGTTCTAGAATAAAATTCTATAGAAGTATCCTCATCCAAAGAGGGGCAATGCTGAATCGAATTTTAGATTCTTGTAGGAGCTAGACTTCCTGGAATCATGCAGTCTGGATAAACTCCATGAAACCATTGCCCCGAGTTAGCTTTGACCTTTAAGCCAAACATATCCCCTGCAGACTTCATAAGGCTAAACAATAGGACAGCTTCACTAGTAACGAATGTGTGAATTCTTTGACTCTTAATGATACAGGAAGCATAAAAACCGATGGTACTGAAATAAGAAATTCAACCTGCAAGGAAGGCATCGGCAAACAGCAAGGCTCCAGAAATGGACGGAATCCCAATTGAGATGTTTCAGCAAACAGACATGATGCTGGAAACCCTCACTTATTTACACAAAGAAATTTGGAAGACAGTGGCCTGGCCAACCGACTGAAAGAAATCCATATTTGTGTCCATTTCTTTGAGGGTGACTAAGAGACTTTTCCCCAGCCTTGTCTCCCCCAAAGATATGCCAAACATTAGAAGCTGTTTGCCAGCATATGGTGGGAGGTCAGATGCTTAGAGACATCCTCCCTGAAGGCAGTCAGTTGCCAGATTACTGTCTGGTCCCACCACAAGAAGGGCCCACTCCCTGCTGTTAAGGACAATGGACTTCTTCTCCCTAAAGGCTTGCAGCCATCAGTTTGGTCCCTGTGGGTGGGTTTACACCCTACTGATAATGGTTTCTATGGAGATCCAGAGAGCAGGTCAAACCTGCTCAGTGACATCCAAAGTTAGGCTGCCATCCTGAATCTAGGATCCTCCCTTCTTGTCACATGTGTGCCCCCAATCCCTCCACTTCCTATTGCATGTATATCGCTAGATTGTCCCTCTCATTGCTATATAACCCCTTCCTGTGACATATGTCTTTACATGTAATTAGGGAGCTTGCATGCCCCCCCCCCAAAGGTATATAAGCCTGGGTTAGCAATAAAGATTCTCTTTGGCTTCTCTCCACTTCCCCATCCTCTCTCCCCTTGGCCTCTCTTTATTGGCTCTTCCCTTCTCTCCTGTCCTCGCTCCCCTGTTCCCTTTCCCCTTGTCCTCCTTCCCCTCCCCTTCTCCCCTGCTCTCACTCTCTGGCTCTCACCATGTGGACCACTGAGCAGAGCTGAGGTGAGCATTGCTCCTATGAATTGTGTCTGACTCCATTATTTCAATCTCCCTTCTATCTCTCATCCCCTCTATGACTTTAATATATAATCGATATATAATTGCAACCATACAATTGCACCCATCGAACCCATGATTAGTTGTGAGGGGCTGGCCTCCCCCGCCCCCCGCCACATTTCAAAAAAGATGGCAGAATGTGGACACTGTTGAACAGTATCATTAATAGCACACAAAATAAAGCTTTGCTGAAGACAATGAAAACATTGTTGCAGTGGTACATCAATAGGGCACTGTCGGAAATTTAAGCTAGGTTCAGAAGAGGACATGGGATGAGAGCTATCATTGCTGATGTCAAATGGAGCTGAGCAGAAAGCAGAGACGACCAGAAAGATGTCTCCCCATCTTTTATGACTGCAAAGCCATCGGCTGCTGGGTCCTAATACTTTATGGATCACATTGAGAAGAACGAGAACTCTAGAACACTTCACTGTGCTCTCGCGGAACTCACACACGAACCAAGACGCAGCTGTTCCAGGAGAAGAAGGAGATACCCCGAGCTTAAAAGAAGGAAAGATGTGTGTCCGGGCTGCACCCTTTCACCATGCTTACTCAAACTGTACGCAGAGCAAATAATTTGGGAAATGTAATTGCTCATATGTAAAGAAGCCTGATACATCAGAGGAAGGCTGATATTGGGGGATGACTACTTAACAATCTGTGACATAGAGATACACAACCCTGCTTGCTAAAAGCACAGAAGGCTTAAAGCACTTACTGATGGGCTTAGAAGACAGCAGCCTTCAGTACGGGTTACATCTTACCACAACTGAAACAAACAGTCTCACAACAGGATCAGGAAGCAACACCATGATAAATGGGGGGAAATTTTGAGTTGTCTTTTTACTCAGACTTGAAGCAATGCCTGTAGAAGCAGCAGTCTCAAAGTCAAACAGTACACTGTCCTGGGGAAACCTGCAAAAAGACCACTGTAGACATTTGAGAAAAGCCAAGCTGTCACTCTGAGGGCTGAAACGCACCTGGCCCGAGTTACCCTATCTTCAGTGTCCCCAGACATGCCTGTGAACGCTGGACAAGGGAGGCAGATGAGCAAGGATGAATTGATAGGGTGTCAATGAAGAACACTGAGTGTACCATGGGCTGCCAAGAAAGGGAACAAGGCTGTCTTGAAGAAGTACAACCAGAATGCGCCTTAGAGGTGAGGACGGCGAGACTGCCTTGTGCGCTGTGGACACGGTGTCGGGAGGGACAGTCTCTGGAGAAGGACATCACGCTGAGTAAAGTTGAAGGTCAGTGAAAAGGAGGAACACCTTCAGTGAGATAAACGGACACAATCGGTTCAAAAAATAGCAACAATGGTGAGGATGCTACAGGACCGGGCAGGGTCCAGTCCTATTGTACATAGAGTGTTGGTGGGAGTCAGAATGAACTCAACTGGCTTCACTCAACGACAGAAGGCCCACCTGGAGCGTTGTGTTCTTTAAGATCAATCTATCTGAGATCAGATTGACAAAGGACACTAAGATGATAAGACACAAAATTTTAGGGGCAGTGATTTATGTTAATGGGGTGGGGCAATTCAGAAAAGGAGGGTGTAATAAATGTCACTGGAGTGTACATCTAGAGATGGTTAGATTGGGGCATTTCCTGTTGTATATAATCTCAATAATAAAAACAAATCACATTAAAATTTTTCTTCCAGATCACGAATTGATCCTGATTCTTTAAAACAAATTTTAAACTTAGTCTTATTATTTAATCATATTTGGATGATTAGCTCAAAGTTCTGCAAAAGACTACATTTTTATGTGGACAGTCAAGGATGAAGTGGGTCACTCCAGAGTGTGCATCAAATTGGCTAAGGCCACGATTCTCAGTATTTATATAATTATCCTCCATTTGGGGATCTGATGCAATTATCCCATGCGTTGTACATCCTACTTTGATGTTAATAAGGCAGGATACAGTCTACAGGATCAGGTTCTCTCAGGTCAATCTCTTTCGAGATATGAAAGAGGTTAAGCAGGAGAACAGAGATCAGAGGCACCTGGATGAGCAAGAAAGAAGAGCAGGGAGCTGACTGCATCCTCTGTACCCAGGATCCCTTCACTTAGAACCTCCTGGACCCGGAGGAAGACTGATGCTCAGACACACGGGGATGTCCAAGGGGCCCCGAGTCTATAGGTGTTGAAAGGATCTAACTTTCTCTGAGAGCTGAGAGAAACCCTTCCTAAAGAACAAGTGGCCTGCATTTGGGCTTCTAACCTCCCAAACCACGAGAGAATACATCTCTGTTTTTTAAAGTCATCCGCTTTGGGTATTTTGGTGACGGCAGTACTAGATAATTAAGACCATGACTGATGCCCAGTTCAGACCAGACAGAACCTCTTGGGGCGGGAATGTCATTGAGTGCAAGGTGGAAGGTCTCGTGTGAAAAGGCCTGACCTGGGGCCACTTTGGAGGAGGACATTGCTGGAGGACAGTCATGATGATGATGGTGAGTGCTTATTGAGCTACTACCGTGTGCCAGACACAGGTCCAGTCGCCCAGCTACCCTGTGAGATGCACTGCTGTGCTCTCTGTTTTACAGGCGAATGAATCAAGCTTAGTGAAGCGTGGTGTCACCTGCACAGTAACTTTGGAGTTCAGATTTGAATCCATGATGCTCTAACCCAAGGGAGTCAGTCACCAAAGGGGAAGCAACCAACTCAAATTAGACTTCAACTGTCTGAGCTTGGATGGACTTTAGTGTCACCCAATTCCACCTTCTTTCAGCTTGTAGGGCAACGGAGACCCCGAGGGAGTACATGGAAGAGCAGGCCTTTATCCCAGCTTTCTAATCCTCAATTGTCTCCTTTGTGGTCTGAGCACCATCTAAGGCAGCGGTTCTCAACCTGTGGGTTGGGGGACCCCTTTGGGGGTCAAACGACCCTTTCACAAGGGTCACCCGATTCATAACAGTAGCAAAATGACAGTGACGAAGTAGCAATGACAAGAATTTTATGGTTGGGGGTCAGCACCACAGGAGGAGCTGTGTGAAAGGGTCTCAGAATTAGGAAGGTTGAGAGCCACTGATCTACGGACATGTTAGGTTGCCCAGTGGGAGGGAAGGGATTTAGTAGGAAAGGTTCTGGTCCTGGAGAAAAAGGTCCACTTTCTCCATCCAGCTGGGACCTCTCTTGGCTCAGGAGAGGAGGTGATGGCTTGGGAAAGGGCAGATGGTTATTTTGGGCAACTAACCTATTTCCTCACTCCCAGGAGTCTGGACAGTGACTCATGTTACCACCCTGGGGGCGCGTGGGGAGGGGTTCTCCTTTCCAAATCATCGCCATTCTGAACCTCACCCAGGCTATTGGAATCACAGATATCAGAATGGTAACCCATCACTCCAACCCACATAACCCATCGATACCTTGAGTCACTAATCATTCATACTAACTCATTTTAGGTGAAAAATCATAACATTATTTTATTACAAAACAATACATGCTCATGGTGAAAAACAAAGCAAAAACAAACAAAAGAGTTCATATCACACAAGTGCATCAAGCAAAAGACAGCACTTTTCACCCTGAAGTTGCCTGTCTTATTTCCCAGAACAAACCACTAGTAATAGCTTTGTGCATACTGCTCCAAAGCAGTCCTGGTGGCGTAGTGGTTACATGTTGGGCTGCTAGCCTCAAGGTCAGCTGTTCAGAATCACCAGCCAGCTTCCCAGGAGGAAGATGTGGCTTTCTACTCCCGTAAAGAGTTAAAGTCCCCCTGGAACTGTCGGTCCCATTGTTTTCTCCTCCAGATTGTCTATCCCACCTATCCTATCTAGATAGACCTGCAGAGATAATATGCTTAAAAAACAAGGCAGAGCAAAAAAAAAAAAAAAAAAAACAAAAGAACAAAAAAACCAGTGACAAAAAAGAGACAATCCTGTAAATAGTTCAAGGTCTGTTTGTTGACCTTTAGGAATGTTTTCTCATCAGGTTGATGGGGTGCCATGTCCCTCAAAGTCTATTTTTGGTATTCCCTGGTGACTGTTGCTCTGGTCTCCTTGCTGTTCTGTTGCATACCTTTAGGGTTTTTGCTTCAGTGTGGTGGGGAAGTGGGGGGAAAGAAAGTGGGTGTTAACAAACCCAGGGACAAGGGAACAACAAGTGATCCAAATCTGATGGCAAGGAGGGTGTAGGAGGCCTGGTAGGGCTTGATCAAGGACAATGTAACTGAGAAGAGTTGCTGAAACCCAAATGAAGGCTGAACATGATAGTGGGACAAGAGGAAAGTAAAAGGAAATAGAGAGAGGAACTAGGAGGCAAATGGCATTTATACAGGTCTAAATACAGGCATGTACATATGTAAATATATTTATATATGACGATGGGGGAAATAGATCTATGTGCACATATTTATAGGTTTAGTATTAAGGTAGCAGGTGGACATTGGGCCTCCACTCAAGTGCTCCCTCAATGCAAGAACACTTTGCTGTAATAACCTAGCATTCCATGATGCTCACCTTCCCAACACAACCACTGAAGACAAAGCAGGTGCATGAGCAAATGTGGTGAAGAAAGCTGATGGTGCCCAGCTATCAAAAGATATAGCATCTGGGGTCTTAAAGGATTGAAGGTAAACAAGCAGCCATCTAGCTCAGAAGCAACAAAGCGCACATGGAAGAAGTACACCAGCACGTGCAATCATGAGGTGTTGATAGGATCAAAGACCCAGAACAAAAAATCATATCATTGTGAATAAGGGGAGTGTGGAGTGGAGACCCAGGGCCCATCTTTAGGCAACTGGACATCCACTTACAGAAGGGTTGCAGGGAGGAGATGAGCCAGTCAGGGTGCAGTATAGCATGGATGAAACATACAACTTTCCTCTAGTTCTTTAATGCTTCTCCCCCCCCCCCACTATGTGATCCCAATTCTACCTTACAAATCTGGCTAGACAAGAGGATGTACACTGGTACAGATAGGAACTGGGAACACAGGGAATCCAGGACAGATACACACCTCAGGACCAATAATGAGAGCCAAGGTGTGTCTTGCATTGACTGTGAAACTAGATTCTGTATCCATTTTCCAGGGCTGTCAAAACAAAGCATCGTAAATCAGGTGACTTTTAAGAACAGTCCACCACCTGTCTATCAGTTGGTGGTGCAGTGGTAGCTAGAGTGTTGCTGTGAAATTGGAAGCCGTGCCACCGATATGACAAACCCCAGAAGGGTCAGCAATGATGGGCAGGCTTCAGTGGAACCTCAAACCCTGTAGTGCTCAACCTTCCTTTAATACAATTCCTCATGTTGTGGTGACCCCCAACCATAAAATCATTTTCCTTGCTACTTCATAACTGTAATTTTGCTACTGCCATGAATCGGGTGACTCGTGTTAAAAGGGGTCACAACCCACAGATTGAGAACCACTGCTCTAGCCTAAGGCAGACTAGGAAGAAAGACCTGGTGATCTACTTCCAAATATTAACAAATGAAAGCCTTATGGGTCACAACAAAATATGGTCCTATAGAGTGCTGGAAGATGAGCCACTGACCTGCACACAACAGCTACAAAAATAGACTCAAACACACCAACAATAGCCTGCTGAACTCCAAAGCCCTAACAAACCCACTGCCCTCAAGTCCATGCCAACTCAAAGTGGCCCTATAGGCCAGGAGCGAACTGTGTATTAGTCTGGGTATGCTAGAAAACTCGAGGGAGACTCATGTGTATGACAGAGAGTTGGTGGTTTTTAAAAATCATTTCCCTATTATTTAATCATTATATTAGGGATTCATACAACTCTTATCACAATCCATCCATCCATCCATTATAAAGCACATTTATACATTCATTGCCCTCATCATTGTCAAAACATTTGCTCTCCACATAAGCCCCTGGCACCTGCTCCTCGTTTTTCTCCTCCCTCCCCACTCCCCCCTCCTTATGAACCCTTGATAATTTTATTGGGGGCTCATACAACTCTTATCACAGTCATTCCATCAATCCATCCATCCATCCATCCACCCATTATGTGTCAAGTACATTTGTACATGTGTTGCCCTCATCATTCTCAAAACATTTGCTTTCTACTTGAGCCCTTGGTATCAGCTCCTCATTTCCCCACTTCCATCCTCCCCCCCCGCCTCATAAATCCTTCATAATATATAAATTATTTTGTCATCTCTTACACATCAAACATCTCACTTCTCCCACTTTTCTGTTGTCCGTCCCCCAGGGCAGAGGTTTTATGCAGATCCTTGTAATCAGTTCACCCTTTCTACCCCACCTTCCCTCCACCCTCCTGGTATTGCCACTCTCACCACTGGTACTGAAGGGAACATCTGTCGTGGATTCCCTGTGTTTCCAGCTCCTGCCTGTACCAGAGTACATGTTCTGGTCTAATTCTACCTTATAAATCCAGAGAGAGAGTTTTATATCAAACAGTAATTGTACATTAAGCAAACGTCCCAGCCCAGTGCAGATCAAATCCATAAGTCTGATATTAGCCCATATGTCTGATACCAAGCTATAAATTCCTTTTCAGACCCATAAAACATGTGCAGTGATGCTGAATGCAGGATAATCACAGGCCAATGGGTGGAAAGTCTTGTGGATCCAGTGGCATTGTAAGCATCTCAGTGCTGGCAGCGATCTCTCTGAGGCTTCTTTGGCTTCAGAGGTCTGGTCGCATCCATTTGGCTTGCCTTCTGCAATGTCTCCCAAGGAGTCGCAGAGAGAGAAAGAGAGAGAGAGAGGTGTCTTCCACCTCCAAGGAGGAAGTACCAGATTTCTCAGAGTTCTCAGGAGAAGGCTATGCCCACATAAAAATCTCACGGACTATCTCCAGATTGGCAGCCTAGACTCCACGCCTACACTCCTAATCCTTAACTTGACACAAGATTAGGTGACTACCACAGGCTCCTAATCCATAACAAGCCCATTGATTTTTTCCCTGCATACCGACACCAATCCAATTTCCAAGCACAACGGCACCTCCTGCAATGTGGTTTTCCGTCAAACTTACGCTCGCTCTTTGAGAATCCTGGGTCTCTGGGAAAACCGTGAGTCCCGCGACTTTCTCAGTTCCAGTGTGCCCCACGCAGCAGTGTGCTTTGTTTCTGAGCAATACTGCCCGGGGAATTCGGGAAAATCAGGAACCCGGCCATGAAGTTCAGCCTGCATTTTATTTTCACACGCAAGTGGCTCCTTAGAGGTTCACATGCCTCTGTACACTGACGCTTCCAAAACGTCATTTCCCGCAGGTCAATAGCGCCTGTTTGATTTTCACAGGTCTGGGGAAAGGGGCGAAGCGCCTGGGATCCCGTGCTTTACCACTGTGCGGCCTCATGAAAATGCTTGTAAGTACAGCGGCAAGAACCTCGGTGTCAATTCTCTCAGATTGTCATTGCGATGCGAAGATCCTAATTCGCTAGAAAATGTTTTTCCATGGAAGACATTTCACCACAAAGCTGTCTCTTTTGTGTTGAGAAAACTCTGCTGAATGATGCTGCCAGCAGGTGCGTGTCTCCCAGTTCCTTTTACGTCGATGGAGGAGACGTGTGAGTGTAAGGACAACGGTGAATGGTGGCCGTTCATAACCCAGGATGATCAGAAACCCCAGAGTCAACTTCAGGAACGTAGATGTGGGACTCCGGAGAAAACTTCACTCAGGTACTTAAATGAACTTTCCTTATAATGTTGAGGCCTGAAACGCCTAGTGTCTGAGGGTACCCGTGCTCCAGGCCTAGATTGTACTGTGGAGCGTGCCTCCCTCAGCTGCTTCCTTTTCTCTCACCAACAACATTGCTCCGTGAAATTCTGCGGTTGATGAAAACTATTTGTCACGGGTAGGTATTATCCCATTATTGGCCTTCCCTTCGAAGTACAAATACTTTCCTACACGGGTGCCGCCTCCCTGAGGTTTCATTTGTCTGGGCTCCATCGATGCAGATTCCTGTGCTGAATACGCCATGGACTGGCACAGGTGTGTGCTTGTCAGCACGTCGGGCGTATGCAGCTATTTCGTTTTCCCATCTTCTACCGGGCTTGATCCAGGGTCCTTATTCCAATGAAAACGTTTTACGTCGAAATTCCAGAGGAGCACCATTGTTCCTCTGGGAGCTACACCCGGGTCAGCGGAACAGAGCCTCCAGAGGTTTCATTATTCTGACTTCACATTCAACACGGGATCCCCAAATTACCTGCTCTTAGGGGTAGAGAGAGCGAGCTTGTCTTTGAAAAAAGTGCCTGGGTTTGGTAGCTGCTCACAGGATGGCAGGTGTAATGTATTATGAGAACTTAACAAGGCTCTGAGAAGATGGCTATTGGAAGGTCTGGCTGGAGGGCAAGGTCATGGCCCTGAAGGATTCAGGATCCAGAAGTCAAGTCAGAACTGGATGCCAGAGACTTTCTCAATCCAGCCCTCTTTGCCCCTCCCCTAAGGCCAATACATTTCTAAGGGTTATGGATTCTACTGCAGAATCTTTCTCAAACCCAGGGCCCTCTTCACCATTATTGTCTAGACCTGGTCACCTCTTGCCTTATAAATAAAAATATGGGTTTATTGTAAGTCTGGGTCTGTTAGGTTTCTCGGGTGGGAAATGTCTCCGTCCTTGGCTACACATTGGAAAGAAATTGACACCAAAGCCTGGTTGGTAATCTGAGTGGGTTTATATACACGAGAGAAGAAGGTTCCGGCGTTACACTAAACTTAACATGGGCACCCTCATGACACTGCACACCCAGCCCTGCTGAGTGGAAGGCAGAGAAGCAGCTGAAGGGAAGGGGCGGTGGTCTCCAGATTCCAGCCTTTTAAGGGCTTTCAGCCGGGAGGCGTCAATTAAGCTCTCCTGGCTTGGGCTTAGCCCGCATTGGCTTCCAACCTCCTGTAGGGGGCCCCTTAAGCATGGAGAGGAACAACCCCTTGTCTTGCTACTGGTCTACATTCCTGCATGGCTACATTGAGATGGAACTAGCCCCTTTAGACAGCCTGTGTGGTTCACCAGGAGACACGGGCCCCAGTGTTCCCTGTGACCACCTTAAACCTTAAACTACTGTTGGAGTTTATATTACCTGTGTGGGTCTGTGGGCATGGGACGTTTCCATGCCAGAGACCTGAAGTTACACAAATAGGCATCCAGAACAGAACGCATACAGGCTCTAATAAGATGCTCAGATGCTTCTCGCTAGGATGAGAATTTAAAGAAGTGTGTGAGCAGTTCAGATCTTGTAAGGGAGAACAGGTCAGTAGGGTATCCAGAGAAGAGAGCAAAGGTCAGGGGAAAGGGAGGGGGCCCACAGACATCTGTGCTCTGTGTTTGGCCACAAGAAAGAAACCGGGTCTCCTTGCAAAAGAAAGCAGAACAGCAAGTCCCTCAGAACTACGACATTTTTAAACATGACCTATAAAACACTCGGCTCTGGGAGGCGCCTTGGAAAACCATAAAAGCCCTAAAAGAGGGGCAAGGAGGAAGCCCAAGTCTTTGATTTTCCCTGCTGTGCTTTCAGTGTTGAAATGTCTGTGCACGGAGCCTTTGAAATTTCAGAATCAGAGAGTGGATTCACAAGCCAAGCTCCTGCTTTATTCTTCAATGCATTTTGGCCCAGCTTCTCCTTGGTGAGACATATAACAGAAATTCTGGACGTAGGAGCCACTTGGTCCTTGGACACTAGGAGATTTCAGTGGAATCTGAAACAGGGCTCTAACCACCAGCTGGACTGGCCTAGGAAGCCCAAGTATTCAGTCTCCCAAACACCAACCTCCCGTTGCTCTTCATCTGCCTCCACCTTGTTCAGCTTTAGTTGTCTGTGGAAGCGTTTGGCACCCATCTGATGCTTCGGAACCCAGAAAGGAGGAAAGGTAAAACTGGGATTCAAATGAAACAGACTTAAGCAGGACCATAGCCAAGATGTGCCCAGGGCTCCTCGCAGCATTTGTCACCTTCATTTCCCTCTTTGGACTCAGACGTGGCAAGGTTCAGAAACAAGCTTTACCAGAAAGAACAGCTGTGAACCCAGCCTGCTTCCAAGTGAGAAAAAGCCCTTTACACATAAGTTCCTGAGGTCAGCCCAGCCCTGTGCGTCCCCACCCCTCCCAGAGTCCCCGGCTCTCTGGTGAAGCATTAAAGCAAGTGGAAGCAGAGATTTGGTCAGAATAAAAAATCATTTTTCACAATAGCACGGCACGTTCTGGATGGCAATCACGGCTGCACAAACCATATCCGTCCTCAAGCCATAATGTTGGCGCCTCAGTGACCACGCACATACATTGTGTGGCGAGACTCAGAGCCTATTCCATTTGTGGTCAATTGTTTCCTCCCTCTCCATACTTTGCACTTAGGAGACATGCTCTCTGGAGGTGGTTGAGACTTGTCTTGTCACCAATAATCATCTCCTACGCCTTCCTTTACAGTCACTAATTTGATGTGTTCACTCAAAGAAATGCCAATAATATGAGGTTTCAGAGGAGAGCTCCTAGAACTCCCCCAGACAACAAGGAGGCCCAGTGTCACCGTCATTATCCTGAGCTGGGAGGGGGCACTAGTGTTCCGGAAGCTGGGGATCCGTCACTGCCTGCCCACCGCACAGACAGAGCAGGTGCTGGTTATAATTGCTTCTAGACGTCCTGCCATGCTGAGTTGAAAGTCAAACCCGTAAACGCTGCCCGACTACAATAAAACTGGAGTACACAGACATTTCTGCATCATTGTTGGGTGAAAATATACTGAGTGGAGTTGGATGAGATGGCAGCAAGTGCCTAAGGAGGGGATGCTGTGGGAACACCAACAAGATGACTGTCAGTCGCCGTTTCCTCCTCTCGTCTGCTTTCCCCCCCACTATCTTTCAGGAACAAAAGACATGACAAATATGTAAGGAAACAAATTTGTTCATTTTTAGAGGAGTCTCCCACCCCACCCCCCCCACACCCCCCCAGTCCCATCCACCTCTGGCCTCCTTTGAGCAAGTCAGTAGAACTTTTTTTTTTTTTAAACCTGGCTTCTACTATGGCAATTTCCGGAGTTGCTATGTGGCTGTGTTTAAAAGTCGCCTTTGGGATCCAGAGCACAATCCTTGTCACAAAGGCATTCTCCCAGTCCCAAATAGCAATGCGACCTCATTTCAGAAGGTTGTTCTTGTTTCTGTAGACCCAGAAAGGAGTTCAAGCTGTTGATCTTGACCGTGGTTGTCGAGTCAGCTTCTCATGGGCACCTCATGGGAAGCGGAGCAAGCTATGCCAGACTGTGCTATCACCAGGGCTGGGAGGAGAAGCCAACCGTGGCGGGCCATAGGTCGATGTGTGGATGGAGATAATCAGGTCTTTCGTCCTTATTCTATTTCAGTCTGGAAACATCACTGAAGCCTGCTCAGTGTCATAGCAACACGCAAACTTTCACTGACAGTCTGGGGCACATTGGCTGCAAATCGAACCCTGGTCTTCCCGGTGAAAGACGATGAGAGATCTACCACTGAAGCACCGTGGCCCTCACCTCAAACCAGGGCAGTCATTTCCCACAGATCTACCAGAGTTCAAACCAGACCACAATGCAGGATGACTGAGATTGCCACCAGAATCTGATACTGATGCAGAAAAAAACCTAACTACCATTTTTTTTGACTCCCACTCATACCGGCCCAATAGGACAAAGAACTGCCCCTTTGGGGTTTTGAGACTTTAAATCCTTACAGTAGCGGTTCTCAACCTGTGGTCGCGACCCCTCTGGGGATCAAATAACCCTTTCACAGTGGTCAACCAATTCATAACAATAGCAAAATTACAGTTATGAAGTAGCAATGAAAATAATTTTATGGCTGTAGGTGACCACAACATGAACTGTATTAAAGGGTGGGGGCATTATGAAGGTTGAGAACCACTGCCTTACAGAAATAGACAAGCTCATATTTCTCCCACGGATGGGCTAGTCAGTTCAAACCCCCGACCTTGCGATTAGCAGCTTAATGCACAGTCCACTACACAACCTGGGCTCCTAATGCTATAATAAGAGATACTATTGTTAGATCTCTCCTGGGAGAGATATACCTCAGGCCTTGGCTTTGCGCGAGAAAGAATTCACTTCGAAGCCTGGATTGTGATCCAAGTGAGTTTTTTGAGAGAAGAAGTTTCAGGTTTACACAGGCACCTCAGGGCCCCTCACGGGGCACAGCCTACCTAGAAGCTGCTGGAGAGAAAGTCACTCAGTGGGCTCCGGGATCCTGCCTTTTTTCTTTTTTTAAAAATCGTTTTAATAGGGGCTCATACAACTCTTATCACAATCCATATATACATCAATTATGTAAAGCACATTTGTACATTCATTGCCCTCATTATTCTCAAAACATTTGCTCTCCACTTAAGCCCCTGGCATCAAGTCCTCATTTTTCCCCTCCCTCCCCGCTCCCCCATCCATCAAGAAACCTTGATAATTTGTGAGTGGTGATACTGAGAGGGTTGTGGGAGGGTGGATTGGAAAGAGGGAACTGATTACAAGTATCTACATGTGACCTCCTCCCTGGGGGACGGACAACAGAAAAGTGGGTGAAGGGAGACATCGGAGTGGTCAAGATCCTGCCTTTTCAATTCCTCCATAGGGAGGCATGGTTGACGGTCATGGTCAACCCCAATGGCTGGATTGAATTCACCTGGCCCAGATGGGCCAATCCAGGTGTAATGCCCACCTAGGTGTACCACCCCTTCCTGGCCGGAAGTTTGAACCTGAGCATATGTAATGGATGACCCAGTCCCTATGCTAAACCACCTAATAGTATTTGCAAGATGCCAAGCACCGTTCTAAGCTTTTTGTGTATAATAATTCAATTATTCCACTTAACAAGCCTATGTGTGGACACTATTCTGGCCTCATTTTACAGATGAAAAATCAGTGGCACAGGATGATAAAGTCATGAGCCTAGGACCACACAGTGAGGAAGTGGGAAGGAGAGATTTGGACCCAGGCTGCAGAGCCCATGCCTTGGGTGCCTACAGCTGCCATGTAAGACACAGAAAAGCATGGAGCAGACTCGGCGTAAGACATTAGGGAGTTGGGAGGACTGTAGCATGAATGTATGTGCTATGACTTCATGAGAGTAGCTGCTACTCAGATCCAGAAGAGAATACAGGCCTTTTGCAAAAATTATTTTTGCCAAGAGAGGGTGGAAAACTGCATCTTGTGCGAAATCCCCCCAATCTGCACATGTGCACAGCTATTTCAGAAGGTTTCAAACAATGTGTGCTGTGCGGCAAACCAAACTGAGCTCAGGGGGAGCTGGTCTGTGGGTTATGTTAGCCAGAAAGTGAGCAGTTTGAACTCACCAGCCACCACTCCAAGGGAGAAAGAGGAGGCTTTCTGCTCCCATGGACTTACAGTCTTCGAAGTGGCAGGGAGCATTTCCATGCGTCCTATGATTAGGATCTCCGAGGGTGAGGGTGGAGTTGGTTGAGACCTGTCTTCAGGGAATTTCCCAGAAGGGCTTCCTGCAGTGGCTCTGCCTTCAGGAATGTCTGATTACCTTGAGGGCAGCAAAGTCCTAAACACACTCGGGCAGTGGTTTTCAACCATCCTAATACAGGTCCTCTTGTTGTGGTGATGCCCCCCTCCCCCAACCATTAAATGATTTTCTTGCTACTTCATCACTGTAATTTTGCTACAGTTATGAATTGGGTGAGCCCTGTGAAAGGATCATATGACTCCCAAAGGGGTCGCAACCCACAGGTTGAGAACCACTGCACTAAGTGTTCCCCTCCCAGGCAGCCCTACCAGTGTCTGGTGTGCATAGTTCTGTGAGGTGAGAGAAATGGACTTAGTGTCTGCTTCTGGTAACAGTTGATGTGGGTGTGCTTTCTCCCTATGTCAAATCCCTCTCAAGCCATTTGTCACCACAACAGAGGGAGCCTTGCACAAAAAAGCAAGAAGAGGATGCAGCACAGCAGGACAGCAAGCAGAACAATGATTGAATAAGCACAATTCACTTCAATCATGAATCGGGTGCCCTTGAGATGTGAGGAAGACCCCAGTCTAGTGACATTAGATCAGGTTTAGGGATTGAGTGAAGGGACCCCTCTTGCCTCCCCTCAGCCCCTATTTTGCTTTCCCATTGACCCTAACCCTTGCATCGTGATTGGTCCTTATTCAAGCATGATGATTGGTTTCATAACCACGGCATATGGGAATGTGTTAGTCGATAGGTTATACAGGCACAGCCTCTGGAATGGGTAAGTGAGGAGGTGATTTGGGCTCGCTCATGCAGATCTCTAGTTGTCCTTGACATGACTGGTAGAATGGATCATGTGAAGTGATTTGAGATCGGCGTTGAGATCTGATAGGTCATGCAGACTTCTAGCTGATCCTGGCAGTACCCTATTTTAAGGAAACAGAATGTTTGGCGTTTAAGTCGTATTTGAGCTTAAATTTTGAGCAATAGGCTGTGGCTCACAGTGAGAGCCTATGTGGAGACCCTACATCCATTTTGAGGGGCCACAGATTCAGCCGCCATTGAGTTCTTTCCTACTGCTGACTTGTAGTGGAAAACTTGTCCCTCAGGCAGTGTGCTTGCGTCCACTCCCCGGGCCAGACTCAAGGATATACGGTAGTGTGCGCATCCCAATGAAGGTCCCGCTCATGCTCTCACAGGCCCTCCTGAAACTCCATGTATTGATCTGTCTTCAGTCACAATTTTGTGACAAAGTTGTTTGTTTTCTATGTCTTATTTAAGTTTTCAGGAGCCCAGGTGGTAATGCTGGATAGTGTTGGACTATTAAGAGCAAGGTCGCTGGTTCAAAGCCACTAGTCATTCCACAGGAAAAAGATGAGGTTATTGCTTCCTGTAAAGGTAGCAACTTCAGGATCCCTACACAGAGTCACTATGAGTCAGAGTCAGCAGGACAGAATGGGTGTCATTTTATTTAAGTCACTGTGGCTGTGGGTCCTTCCGACACCATTGTGGCCTCATGCGGATGCTGTCCTTCATCCAGAGCAGCAGTTTGTGCCTTTTTCTTGTGTAAAACTTAGCAAAGGAGTTCCTAATAAAATATAGTTGAATTGGGAGTCTTTTCCCCCTAAAAACAAAGTAAATACATAAATAGAAATGATACTATGGTGCTAATAACCAGTTGGAGAGTTGAGAGAGCTGAACTCTCAATCCTGATAGAAACCCATTGTGACTGAGCACCTGCTCAAGATCATCCACAGCCTATGAGGTTGAGCCTATGTGTTGGGAAGTACTTGTGTACATAAAGTTAACAATTTATCTTTCTAAAGATTCTGTCTAAAACTTACTTTAAATAATAAGTTTTCCCCTGGGCTAGGTAAAGTTCAGGGAGTTTAACTCCCTAGTATCCACCCCCTCTCAGCATTCATCATGTTAGGCCAGAGGAGGCAAATCACCCCTACTACCCAGGGAGCACTGCTTCCAAAAGCACATTGCCTGTGCCGGGGCAGAGGGCAGGTACCCGGACCAGAAATGCTGACAGAGTGGAACCAGAGAGCTCAGCCCCCAGCTTCCCGAGGGAGCAGCTGTGATGGTTCACTTCTGGATGAATATGTTTAAGCAAAGGCCAAGGGCATGACTTGGGCAGCACGAAAAGCAGATGTGCAGAGGTTGTTCACTGCATTCCAGAAGTTCACACACTCTCCGGAGGCTCCTTGGCTCAATGGCAGGAAATCATTGGTGGCTTCCACCTTCAATCCCAAAAGGTCACTGCCGTCCAGTGGATTCCAACCACAGTGACCCTATATGGAGTGTTCAAGACTGTAAATCTTCATGGGAGCCAGCAGTCTCATTGTCCCCCTTGGGACAGGGAGCTAGCAGCCCGTTTTGCCACCAGGGCTCCTTCCTCTCTAATTCTGGATCCAGTCCCTCCGAATATCCTGCCCTGCCCTTTTCTAGGCTTCTTAAATGCGTACCACGCAGCTTATGTTAGTCTGGGTGCATTTGAGAAACAAATCCACAGAAACACGTATGTATAATAGAGTTGTATGTAAAGGGTTAGTGCACATCAAGAAAACATGCTCGTATGTGCTTATGCACCCGCTTTGTCCCATGGAGTCACTGGGAGCTGGTTGTCACAGTGAGTTGGAATGGAGGCTGACTCAACAGCAGCTAACAACCATTGTGTTCCAGGCACTCGATTTGCTTTAAAAAATCTAGCTCAGCCTTCTGGTACAGGGAAGTGATTAATCATGCCTAATTTATAGCACACCGTGAACCCTGATCAATGTCAGGCCCTGCTTGTGTTTTGTCCCTCCTTTTCCACATTCACATCACTTCCATTCCCCTCTTCAGACTAATACCCCCTGCTGGGTGCTTGGTGTGTGTGTGTCCTTATAGGCATACAGCCATGTGCACTAGACCATGCTGCTTGGTGAATGGGCTTTCAGCTTACATGAATGGTACTGCAATATAAATCTGATTCCGTTTTTGACCTTTTCAACTCCTTGCAATGTCATTAAGAGTTATTGCCATGCTGCATATCAATGGCATGTGCTGCTGCATGCCACTTGGTCATGAGCAATCATCATCTTTCTTTTGTTTCCTTCTTCAGTTGTCTGTTGATTGGCATCCAATTCGGCTCCAACTCTTCTCTACTGCAGGCATCAATGTGGTGACCATTCTTGTAAAAATGTCCCAAGGGCCCTGTGAATTGGATAAAAAGCTTGGCCTATATACCCAGGAATTATGCGTTGGGCTGCTAACCCCAAGGTGAGCAGTTCCAACCCACCAGCTATTCCATGGAGCAAAGAGAGGCTGTCTGCTGTCGTAAGAATTTAGTTTTGTTAACCTAAAGCAGCAATTCTACTGTGCCTTGTAGGGTTGCTAATGAGGAAGAATCAACTGGGGTTTTGTTTGCTTTTATACATCCAGGAGAGAGCTTTGATGGGGGAGATATTAAGTGCTTGGCTGCTAACCCAAAGGTCAGTAGTTTGAAGCCGTCTTCCACACACTGTGGGATAAAGGCACGACTGTCTACTTCCCAATAGAAGCTTTGAAAACATCATGGAACCATTCAGCTTTGTTTGATAGGGTCATGAGGAATGAAAGTCAACTCAGTGACTGCGCTTCTTTGGTTGTACACCCAGGAAGGGCTCACTAGGTCCTAGGGTCCATTCAATGGGCTTTCACTAAGCTCTGCCAGATTGCTGTGCAGCAAACCTGCATCATTAGCAGTGTTTCTCTGCTTTCCCCGGATCTCCAATGACACTTGGTATGTTTTTCTTTCTAACTGTTGCCCGTTTGATGGTTTTAAAAGGTCAAGCACAATAAACTCATCTATCCCAGGCACTTTATGGTTCTGTAGCAGATTCTTAGGGTTGCCATGCCACATTCCTTTGACCCATCTCTAACACCATCTCACTGCCTTCCAGTCAATACCAACTCATAGCGATCCTGTGGGGCAGTGTACAATTGCCCCCTGCGAGTTTCAAACACTACAACGCTTTATTGGAGTAGAAAACCCCATCTTTCTTCCTTGGAGCTAGTAGTTTTGAACTGCTGACCTTGAAGTTAGCAAACCAACTTGTAACCACTGCACTTCCAGGGCTCCTCCTGTTATCCATCATAGCAGTGGCGAATGGCTCTATGTAAGTGCAGGCTCCTGCTGAAATGGTGTCTTATCAAAACTGTGCAGCACGCAGCTCTCCATGTCCTTCTGCCTCGAAGCCTTTTCAAAGGCATGGAAAGCCAAACCCAGGAAGGTAGGAGAGGGCACCTTACTAGGAGGAATGCTCAACACCACTACAGGCGAAGAAGAGCCCAGCCTCCTGTTTCTGGTAGGCAATTCTAGGACAGAACCCATGTTCCTCAGAAGTCCTGGGGGAATCAAGCCCCTATATCCTACATTAAAAGCCTCAACACCCCGTTCCCATTGTGATTGCTTCTCCCCCTAACTCAGTCTTGCGTCTGCTTTCCTATTCCCACCCCCTACCATCAGATCTCAAATAGACTCCCTGCACCCAGGCCTGAGGAATAAGCTCGGCATGCAAGGGCACTCAATCCAAGACACACACATTACTCTGAATCTCCAAAACAACCCTGTGGGCTATGTGTGTAATCCCCAGTTCACGGATGAGAAATGGATTGAAAAACAGTGACACACCCAAGATCACACAGGCCAGGGTTCAAGTCTGTGTCTATCAGTTATTCTTTTATTCAAGTATGCCAGAGAAGACTGGGTCTTAACACTTGAGGAATCTTCTTGGAAGAATAAGGCAAACTACAGAAAACACAAAATGAATATCGCTTTTGTTCGTTTACCCATTTGCAAAAGACATAATACCTATAGTGCTAAGAATAGTATTCAAAGTGTCTATTACTACCCCCTCAAAGGTTACATACTAGTCACCAAACTCAAACAAATACAATGCTATCAAGGTGATTACAACTTATAGCAACCCCATATAGGGCTTCCAAGACTGTAAATCTTTACAGAAGCAGAGAGCTTCACTTTTCTCCCCTGAGCGACTGGTGCATTTGAACTACTGACCTTGTAGTTAGCAGCCCATTGCTAAATGATTAGTTCCATAATCATTACGCTTACTTAACTCTACATTCTTTTAATTATTTCTCTATCAGTCCAAATTGCATCTAGCTACATGGGAAAAAACAAACCAACTCTAGAGGTCTAATCACAAAAGCTTCATTTTTCTTATATTAACACCAAAAATACCAAACCAGTTGCCACTGAATTGATTCTGATTTACAGTTACCCCATATGATTCAGGGTAGAACTGTGCTCCATGAGGTTTTCAAGGGCTGAATTTTTTTATTGTAGATTGCCAGGTTTTTCTTCCAAGGCATCTTTGGCTTAGCAGTGAATTGTGTTAACCCTTTGTACCACACAGGGGTTTGTCTTATACAATAGTAAGTCTTGAAATAGGTAGCCTAGGTCTGGCGTATTTGCTCAGGGACTCATCTTGGATATAGGAGAATGCATGCTTTTTGGTCTGCCAAACTCATGTAACCTATGTAACTCTCCCATCTTTCAATATTCTGACCACGGAGCATGACAGCAGAAGAGCCAAGGACAAAAATGAAATGGGTTATGCCAGACAAGTGTTTTGCCTTAAACAACAACAAAAACTTTCTTGGGAATCCTACTCAGTATCTTTCTCCTACACATATTTGGCCCAAACTGGGTCAAATGCTCATGCATAGCTGCAAGGGAGCCTAGGAGTGAGCGATTTAAGTAGGTACATTAACACCCAAACAAAATTGAGCTTCTATTAGTAGTAAGAATGAGAAAAATGGATACTGTTTAGGCATATAGCACGGTTGGGTAGAATTCTATTTTGAGTCTTAATTTACATTTTGAATGAACTCAGAAAAAGTCATAGAGAGTAGAACAAAGGGATGGATGCGCATCCAACCACCTCAACTACTCATTTCTTTTCATGCTCTCCCTCTAGCTTCCCTGAATAGTTCTTGGTTACACATTGGGCTGCTAATTGCATGGTCCGTATTTTGAAATCACCGGCTGCTCTTCGGGAGAAAGATGGGACTCTACTCTGTAAAGAGGTACAGTCTCAGAACCTCACAGGTACAATTTTATCCATGTCCTGTAGGGTCGATATGAGTTAGCATTGATTCAATGGCAGTGAGCTTGCTTTGGATAGATCTGTGGAATCTTAGGATGGAATAGTTTGAATACACAGAAAAAAATTCAGTGGAATCATAACCCTCTAAATAATTACCCTCTAAATCCACAAAGATCAACTGTGTCCAGCATGGTGACAGTTTAGCATATGCCATGGGGACATTGCTCATATCCCAGTGTTGTTAATCAACAAAAACTCACGCACTGCCACTTTAGTGACCCTATGCACAATAGAATAAAAGCCTTTCTAGTCCTGTGACATCCTCACTATGGTCATATTTTAGCCTATTGTTACAGCCACTGTGTTGATCCATCTCATTCAGGGTTTACCTGTTTTTGATGATGCTCTACCAAGTATTTTGTCCTTTTCTAGGGACTAATTTCTCCTGATACCATGTTCAAAGTATATGAAATGGAGTTTTACCATCCTCACTTCTAAAATACATTCTGGCTGTACTTCTTCCGGGACAGACCTCTTTGTTCTGCTGGGCATTCATGGTATATTCAATATTATTTGCAACATCATATTTTAAAGGCATCATAATTTCTTCAGTCTTCCTTATGTATGGTCCATCTTTCACATGCATATGTCAAACATTACCATCAAGTCTATTGTTATTCATAGTGACCATATAGGGTTTCCAAGGCTGTAAATCTTTACAGGGTCAAATAGCTTCCTCTTTCTTCTGTGGAGTAGCAAGTGGGTTGAACCACCAACCTTGCTGTGAGTCATTCAACCCATACCAGACACTGAAATTAAGACTCCTTTCACATGCATCTAAGGTGATTAAAAATATCAAGGCTAAAAGCAGGCATAACTTGCTAATCCCCAGAGTAAATCATTTGCTCTTTCACATTTTAAAGAGGTCTTTTACAACAGATTTTTCCAGTGAAATACGTTGATTTATTGACTGCTGCTTCTGTGAGTATTGATTGTGGGTCCAAATAAAATAGAGTTTAGCTACATTTCTCTATTTGTAATGATGTTGTGTGTTTATATTTGTCAAGTTGAGAAGACATTTGTATTCTTAGTGTTGAAGACTAATTTATACTGAAGGTGTACTATATGAGCTTTATCAGTAAGTACTTCAAGGCCTATTGACTTTCAGCCAGCAAGACTGGGTCATCTGTATAACACAGGTTGTTAATGATTCTTCCTCCAATCCAGATGCCTCAACTTCTTCATACAGACCAGCTTCTCAGATTATTTGAATAAGTATAGTGTGATAGATAGGTAGGTTTATAGTGCCAACCTGGCCAATAAGAACATGTGGGATTAATAAGTTTGCAGTTTGATTAGTGGGCAAAGAGATAAATGGCTCAGCAGCCACACCTATCTCTCAGTTGCTCTCTGGTGACCAGACCAGTGTGTGGCTGCCTTACCTAGTTCTGCAGTTTGCTGCCTGGCTGTACTGCCATATTTACTGTTGCATGGAAGTGAGTTAAACTGAGTCCTCTGTACTGCTATGTGGACTAATTAGCTGTTATATTCCTTCGTGTTCCATCTATCTATCAAATCATAAATGTCCTGGTTTTGTTTCTCTAGAGAACCCTGTCTAACACATATGGTGAAAGGATATAACCACAACACACACTCTCCTGATTTTAAACCACGCAGTATCCCCTTGTTCTATTCGAACCACTTCCTGTTGGTTTATGTACAGGTACCACAGGAGCCCAATTAAATGTACGGGAATTCCCATTGTTCTCATATGTATTCATATGCTACCCAAAGTTTGTTATGATACACAGTAAAATCCTCTGCATAGTCAATAGTACATAAGTAAGCATTTTCCTTGTATCCTCTGCTTTCAGCCAAGGTCCATCTGAAATCAGCATTGATATACCTTGCCTCATGCCCTCTATTAATACAGCCTGGATTTCTGGCAGCTTCCTGTTGACATATTGCTATAACTACTTTTAAAGTTATCGTCAATAAAATTGTACTTGCATGTCATATTAATGTTATTTTAAATTAATTTGCAGATTTTGTTGCATCATATTTCTTTAGAATGGACACAAATATTAATCACTTCCAGTTGGTTGGCCAAATAGCTATCTTCCAAATTTCTTGACATGGACTATCACTGCATGAGCGTGTTGAAATATTTCCATTCCTATCCCTTCCTTGCTTTTCACTAATGCTTACATTGCAGCTTCAACTTCCTCTTGGCCTTTTGAGCTAGTAGAACCTCAACTAATTCTTGGGTACAGAGACTCTGTGTACTCCTTCCATATTCTTTGGATTCTCCCTGCATCATTCAATAGTTTGATAAATAATCCTTGAACATTTTAATCCAAGTCTTGGATTTTTTTCTTCTGTTCTTTTAATTTATGATATGCTGACTATACTCATTCCTTTTGCTTTCCTAATTCCAGGTCTTTACACGTTACAATATAATACTTTACTTTACCTTCTCAAGCTGGTCTTTCAAATTTTTCTGTTCAACTCTTTTATTTCATCATTTCTTCCATTTGCTTTAGCTGCTTTAGGTTCAAGAGCAAGTTTCACAGTCTCCTCTGATATCCACTGTAGTATTTTCTTTCTTTACTGTATTATAATGATCTTTTTGAGGAGCTCCCAATAAAATGATTCATGATAAATAAATAAATAGCCCCAGATAACATGACAAAAAAAAAAAAGATTGATGACCTTTATGCTATTTCACAAGTCTTCTGGTAGCTGATCATTAATGTTCAGTATGTCCGAACCATCCTTGAGATAGGCTCTAAATTCAGGTGAGATATTGTGATAGTAAGGTTTGGTGTCAATTTAGCTTGACCAGGATCTTCAGAAGGTGCAGGTCACAGTCTCCTTGGGGGTGTGACCTATTTCATAGCTATAAGTAGACTGTGGAGAATGGGCTCACTCTTTTTCTTCCTGATGAAAAGACCCTGGACCCTACGTCTGGCTTCTTGGGATGGCAATCACCATGAAACCTGCTGACCCTAAGAGCTGTCTGTGGCCTGCCAACTGCCTGTTGACTTTGGATTCTCCCAACTCTGCCTCCACCAACCTGTGGTTTTCCTGTTTCTTGGGCTATTCCTCCACCAGCTTCATGAGTCTGGAAGGGCCTCTAGTTTGCATCTGATTTATGGGCTGGAGTTGGACTGGGGTTTCTTGTTGTGTGGACTTCTTAATGTAAAATTCTTTATTGATATAAATTTCCTTCTTCTACATGTATCAGTATCACTGGTTTGTTTCTCTAGAAACCCCAGCCAACCACAGATATAATATAGGCTGTATTTGGGCTCTTTTTTGTTCTTATTTTAATTTTCTTCAGGTTTGACTTGAACTTGCATATTAGTAATTGATAGTCTGTTACATAGTTGGCCCCTTGTCTTATTTTGTCTCAATGATATTGAGCTTCTCTATCATGTCTTCCCACAGATTTAATCAATTCCATTCCTGTGTATTCCACATGTATATATGCCGCTCCTGTTATTGAATAAAGGTGTTTGCAATGAGGAAGTTATTGCTCTAGCAGAATTCTTTCATGCAGTCTTCAGCTTCTTTTCGAACCCCAAAGCCATAGTTTCAAATTACTCTTCTTTCCTTTTTGTTTCCATGTGTGCATTCCAATTGTCAACAATTATTAATGCATTTTCAGTACATGTGTGATCAATTTCAGACTAAAGAAGTTGGTACAATTCTTCATTGGCTTTAGTGGTTTGTGAGAAAATTTGAATAATGGTTCTATTTACCG
Source organism: Tenrec ecaudatus (assembly GCF_050624435.1). Classification (NCBI taxonomy): domain Eukaryota; kingdom Metazoa; phylum Chordata; class Mammalia; order Afrosoricida; family Tenrecidae; genus Tenrec; species Tenrec ecaudatus. The sequence goes on from NW_027458855.1 coordinate 374,995, forward strand.
GCCTTCCTTGTGTATGAAGATAGATATTATTCTGTCACAGGCAGCATTGCACTTCAAGATAGATCTAGAAATGCTCTTTTTGAGGATGAAAGAGACATTCTTTTGAATTTGTCATTGTCAGCATAGTCATTCTTATCACTTTAAGATTCAAAGGGACTATTTCAACTCACCAATGCCTAGGATATTGATCTTTATAGGTCAGATTCCGTTTTTTATGATTTCCAATTTTCCTAGATTCTTATTTTGCACGTTTCATGTTCTGATTATTAATTAATTGTTGCAATGATTTTTCTCATTTTGAATTATAATCCATCAGCAAATGAAGGTGCCAGAAGCTTTATTACACTTTGTTGCTAGATGCCTTCAAGTCAGTTCTGTCTCATAATAATGCCTACACAACAGAATGAAACATTGCCTGGTCCTGCTCCATACTCAAAAATTTTGTTATGTTTGAGCCCATGGTTGTAGGAATTGTCTCGATCCATTTGATCGGGTGTCTTCCTCTTTTTGCCACCCCTCCACTGTAATGTGTATGGTGTCCTCCAGGGACTGGTCTGTCCTGATAACATCTGCAAAGTACATGAGATAAAGTCTCACCATCCTATCTGCCAAGGAACATTTAGCTGCACTTCTTCTCAGACAAATTTGTTTGTTCTTCTCTCCACCCATGGTACTTTCAGTATTTTTTTTGTCAGTACCTTAATTCAAATGCACCAGTTCTCCTTCAGTCGTTCTCATTCAATGTTCAAATTTCACATGCATAAGATGTGGCGGAAAATACCATGCCTTGGGCCAGGCGCAACTTAATCCTAAGTGAAATTCTTGATCTTCAGTACTTTAAAGTGGTTATGTGCAGATTTGCCTAATGCAATATGTTATTTGGTTTCTTGATTGTTGTTTCCATGAGCATTAGTTGTGAATCTAAGCAAGACGAAATCCTTGATAACTTCAATATTTTCTCCATTTATTATGATGTTATCTACAGCTCCTGTTGTGAGGTTTTGAGTTATCATTAAGGTAGACTCTACTTTGAGGAAGCTCTCTTTCTCGGTGATATTTTGATTGTTTTGCAATCTGAGGGGCTCATTTTCTGGCATTATATCAGACAATATTTTACTGCTATGCAGAAAGTTTTCAATGGTGAATCCCTCAGAAGTGGTCTGATTTTTTTGTCGTCCTGTCAGTTCTTAGTCTGGAAGCTGTGTTGAAATCTGTTCAACGTGGGTGATCCTGCCTGGTATTTGAAGTACTAGTGGACTAACTCCCAGCATCACAGCAAAGCACAAGCTACCACAGTGCAGCAAATTGACAGATGGTGCGGGGGAGGGGAGTTGTCATTGTTAGACACAGTTAATTTGGCTCTAACTCATAGCACCCACATTCTGTTTCCTCACAGTTAATGTTGGAGTCTGTTTTTGCAGCCAGTATGCCAATTCATCCCATTGAGGACCTTCTTCTTTTTTTCACCACTCCACTTTACCAAGTATGATATCCTTCTCTAGGGACTATGCTCAGCTGTTAACATGTGCAAAGTATGTGATATGAAGTCTTGCCATTCTCACGTCTAGGAAGCATTCTGGCTCTACTTCCGCCAAGAAAGATTTGTTCCTTCTTCTGAAAGTCCATGGAATATTCAATATTCTTCACCAGCATCATAATTCAAAGACATCAACTTTTGTTTTATCTTTCATAATTATTGTCCATTTTCAAGTACATATGAGGTGATTGAAAGTGCCATAGTTTGATCGTTATATAATTTTATGTCAGTTTGAAGATATGTAAAAGTGTAAGGTTGGTATCCAATCTGTCAATCCCAACCTAGCCTGATGGTGCCTCTTTGTGGCCATGGCCTTCTCATAAGGAGGGCCCTGGGAAGCTCCCCTTTTTTTGCATTCACCTGACTGCTTCCTGCCCACGTTGAGAGCTGCCAGAGTCTTGCCATGCTTCCATCGACCTTGGGTCCACACTTCATTGCAATCACTGGCCTTTGACATCCCTGCATTCTGCATCATTGCATGTAACTGCGTAAGTTGGAAAGGAACTTATGGGCTAGTGTTGGACTTATGGACTTGAGTTGGACTGGCCTGGGATATTTCCTTGAAATAGAAATACTATAGTGACTTCTTGATAGAAAACTATTTATTGCACATATATGAGTGGCACTTGATTTGTGTCTCTAGTCAGCCTGTCTTACATCCAGTTCACTGCCATCAAGTTGATTCCAACCCTTAGCAACTCTGTAGGACAGGGGAGAGATATCCCTGTGGGTTTCCAGTACTGGAACTTTGTATGGGAGCAGAACTGTTGATCTTGTGTTGAGCAACCCAACTGGGTTGGTTTTGACGCATTATGTTTGTAACCACTATACCACTAGGGCTCAGCTGTGCCTTATTCCTCAAAGTGACATCTTTTAACACTGGAAATTGGTCTTCAGCAAGATCTACCAGTGTACTCGGTCATGTGACTTATTTTCTTTTTACACTGTCTTGATTGTCATGTGAGGGAAAATCTACAGAGTAAATTGATTTTCCTTACAATTCATGCAATGTTTTATGATAGTGATTGCAATACCTACAATGCAATACTACTTTTCCTATTGCCTCCCTTTGTTTGCCGTTTCCATTGGTCTTTCATTCTCATTCCTTCCTGCCTTCTGAGTAACTCCCTGACAAATGCTGGGCTCTGAATTGTACATCGTTGACAGTATAGGTCTCCTATTTGGGGGCTGAAAGTTGAGCCATGGAGGTGAGGTCAGGTGTCAAATGGGAATTCCACTAGTGCCTTTCATATCCTAAGGTTAGTCTTCTTATTTTGAGTTCTACATTTTCCCCAGTTGATCCAGGGCCTACTACTGTGAGCACTTTCAGAGCAATCTGCAGTGAGAACCCTATGCTATCTTGGTCTTCTGGACTCAGCACTGTGGAGCCGGGGCTTCATGTGGTCAGTGAATCCCTTTCATCTTCTTTTGATACTATCTGTGTAATTCTGTATTTTGAATTTCTCTTCAATTTTTTCAGCTAGTGAAATGCACATGCTTTTCATTTTTGCTGTCCTAATTCCAGGTCTTTGCACCTTTTCATATAATTCTTTATTCCATCTTTTTGAATTCCCCTTTGAAATTTTATGTTCAGCTTCTTTATTCAGCGTCTTTACTTCATCAATTATTTCTATATTTCTCTCTCTCTCTTTTTCGTACTTCATCATTTCTTTCATTGGCTTCAGCTACTCCACATTCAAGGTGACATCCATTTTGTCTTTTCTTTAGTTTCTATCTTTTTAATTATCTTTGAATTTCTTTATTTATGATGTTCTTGATATTATTGCAGAACTCGTATCATCTCAGGTGATTTGTGTTCAATGTGTCAACTTTCTTCTTGAAGTATCCACTAATTTAGATGAGATATACTCAAATTCATACTTTGACTCTTGGGGACTTGTTTTAATTTTATTTGAATTCGAGTTGAATTTGCCATTGATGGTTTGTTCCACAGTTGGTCTCCAGTCTCATGACTGATGATATTAAACTTCTTTATACCGTAAATACTTGAGTATAATCCGAGTTTTTTTCAGCACATTTTTTATGCTGAAAAAGCACCCCAGCTTTGGGGGGTAAAATTAGTTGCCTTGGGTTATACTCGAGTATATATAGTAGTTTATTTCAACAGATGTAGTTGATATAATTCCTGTGTATTTCTATCCAATATACATGATCCATGTCTATGGTTACTGTTTACATCACTGAAAAATAAATGTTCAATCAATAAGCCATCCTTATTGGAAAATTCTATCATGAGATCTCCCATGTGGCTTCCATCCCCATGGCCATATTTTCTAACTAGTGATCCTCCTCCTTAGTGTCCAATTTTTGCATTCAAGTCATCAGTAATCTTGATTGCATGTCTCATCAATTTCAGACTGAACAGGTTGGTAAAAATCCTCAATGGCTTTATTGTTAGCATTAGTGGTTGGTGTGTAAATTTGAATAATAACTTTATTAATTATTCATCCTTGTAGGTGTAATATATCCTACACCTAACAATGGTGAACATTGGAATCGATGTTGAAACATTCTCTTTTTTAACATGAAAGTCATCCATTCCTTTCAAATTTGTTACTCTGGTATGTAAACCATATTATTATGACATTCAAAATGGCCAATAGCAGTCTATTTCAGTTCAATAACACCTAGAGTGTTTGATCTTTATGTGTTCCATTTTTTCATGCCTTCCAATTTTTCTAGATCCATATTTCATGCATCCCATCTTCTTGTTAGTGGTTATTGCAGTACGCTGTTTCTTCTCATTTTGAGTCATTGCCACATCAACAAATATAGGTCCTGAAAACTTTATATCACTAAGGTCAACACTTCTTTGAGACGACAGCTCTTCCCCAATTATATTTTGAGTGTCTTCCAACTTGAGGGGTTCATCATCCTGCACTATATGAAACAATATTCCACTGCTATCAATGTGCTCCACAAACACCACTATTTTTTTCAGATGTAGATTGGCAGGTTATTCTTTCTAGTCTATTTAGCTTGTAAGCTTTTCTGAAAATTTTCCACCACGGGTAACTATGCTTGTGTTTGAAATACCAGTGGTATATCTCACAAGTTATGATAGTGCAAGAACCTGACATGTCTGACAACTTGGCATGCTAGCCTAATTCTGAATGGCCAGCACATCTCTCTTCTTGCTTTCTCTAGTTTCTGTAGACCACTGTACCTGAGCATGCATGGCTTATGAGGTTGTGGAGTTAATTCTTGCTTCCTGGAGTAACCCTTAACCAATGACCCATAGGAGTGGTTGGACAAATAGCCACACTCCCTCCCATTCTGGGCAGAATAACTAGTGGATTTTCTAGAGTGTCTCCAGTAAAATTAACCTCCAGTTGCTCACAATTTTAAATTGTTTGATAATGTACTTTTCATTGGCTGCCTTCTTTCCCTTTTCTATTTCCCATTTCCTTATTGATATCTCCCCCAAAATGGCTTAATTAAAACCTTTGTCTCAGGATCTAATCCTATGGGGAACCCAAACTCAATCACATAAGACATTTGTCAAATCATGGACTTAGTGGTTATATCTATTATATGTGTAGGTCATGGAAGAGGAGGATTCATACCATCACTTTGAATAGTCATTCGGAGTGCCAACTGGGTCCCCAGTATAAATCCTGGACATCAAAACTCACTGTTTCCTGTATCACAACACTTCCTTTTAGACTTCTGTCATTCAAAAAACTCAACAAATAGCTTGCTGTCTCACTTCAAATTTTGTAGTGTGCAAATATGGCTATGTTTTCATTGTGTGTTTAGCCCTGGACAAATCAGCTTTGACCAGGAAGGTGAAGTCATGTGGAAAAACAAACCAAAAACACTAGCAGCTGTGTGTTGTGGAAGAAAACCCTGTGGATGAAGTGCAATTTTTAGGGAACAGAGACCAGAAAGATAAACCAATAAGTGTCCACTGTTCTGATGTTAAGGAGAACCCTGGTGAGGCAGTAATTAAGCACTTAAGGGCTAATCAATCAGCAGTTCAAACCCACCATCTTCCCCAGGGAAGAGTTACGATGTGGAAGTCTGACCCCCTTAAGATTTACATTAATTACCACTACCAGCTGATCTGAGAGGGATAGCATTAGGGAATCCTGGATAGCATTCTTAACGAGCTCTAATGGCAGAGTGGACTCCTCATTGAGCTCCTAACCACAAAGTAAGTGGTTCTAACCTATCAGTTGGTCCATGTGAGATATATGAGTTTGTCTGCTCTGGTAAAGTTTTAAGCCTTGGAAAATCAACGGGTGAAGTTCTATTCTATCTTGTAGGGTCTCTATGAGTCAGCTTCAACACAATGATAATGAGTTTGCTTTGGAATTTTGGGATAGAATAGGAGAAATATGTGCAACAAAGTTTAAACTTATTTTAAAAGTTCAGGGGTATTGCTCAGAGAGAGATTCTTGGAACCCACAAGACTGTTGTCCTTAGGCACCTTCAGTTCTGGAACTGAACTCACTCCCTTGGCTCAATCTTCAGCCAAACAATAGGTAGATCTATAAGATAAAAAGTAACACTAATCAACTATTTGAATCAAAAGGATATAATTTATTAAAGATAAAGTTCAGAAGGGTCAGGAAAGAAGGGGAATGGAAACAGGAAATACAAGGAGGAACTGCGATAAGTGATATTACGTTGAGCAGATTGCAGTCAATATCATGAAGCAAAATATGTGTGAACTGTCGAATGGAAAACGGATGTATTCTGTTAACCTTCACCCAACTCACAATAAAGAGATTTTTTTTCAGCCTTGGAAACCCATGAGGCAATACTATTCTGTCCTATAAGGTACCCATGAGTTGAAATCAACTCAGTGGCAATGGGATATTAATGCTGATGCTTTCTGCCGATTCTAAAAAATAGGGTTATTACAATTATTGTGGAAATAGCATGAATGAGACTATGTAAATGGGGTTGGTTACAGATAAATTCTTGTAAATGTTAAAGGATATGTGATTGAGGATGAACTTACCCAAAAAGAGAAAATTATTGCAAGATTTTGTTCAAGGGATAAAATAAAAATAAGCTTCCTGTGGGTAAGACTTAAGCCTATAGATATGGAATTTAAGGAACTGGTATTCCATGATGGTCACCTTCCCGACACAATCACTCAAGACAAAAGGTGGGTGTATAAATAAATGAGGTGAAGAAAGCTTATGGAGCCAGCTATCAAAAGATAAAGAGTCTAGGGTTTTAAAGACTAGAAGGTTAACAAGTGGCCATCTAACTCAGAACCAATAAAGTGCACATGAAAGAAGCACACCAGCCTGTGTGATCACAAGATGCAGAAGGGATCAGGTATCAGGCATGAAAGAACAAAAAAAATCATATCATTGTGAATGAGGGGGGGTATAGTTAGGGGATCCAAGATCTATCTGTAGGCAACTGGACAACCCCTTACAGAAGGGTCGCTGGGAGGAGATGAGCCAATCAGGATGCAGTGTAGCAACGATGAAACATATAACTTTCTTCTCGTTCCTAAATTCTACCGCGCCCACTATCATGATCCCAATTTTACCTTACAAACCTGGCTAGACCAGAGAATATACACTGGTCCATATAGGAACTGGAAACACAGGGAAACCAGGACAGATGACCCCTTCAGGACCAGTGCTGAGAGTAGCAATAACAGGAGGGTGGAGGAAAGGTGGGGTAGAAAGAGGGATCTGAATACAAGGATCTACATATAACCTCCTCCATGAGGGAGGGACAACAAAAAAGTGGGTGAAGGTAGATGTCGGACAGCGTAAGATAGGACAGAATAATAATTTATAAATTATCAAGGGTCCATGAGGGAGGGGGAGGGGGAAGGAGGGGAAATGAGGAGCTACTACCAAGGGCTCAAGTAGAAAGCAAATGTTTTGAGAATGATGATGGCAACAAATGTACACAGTGGATGTATGTATAGATTGTGATAAGAGTTGTAGGAGCCCCCAATAAAATGATTCTTTTTAAAAACCTCAAAGAGCAAAACACACTATGGTTTATTGTACATCTATGATACTTCAATAAAAATAACATAAAAGAGGGGAAAAAGAAATGGAATTTAAGGTAAAGAAAGTATTCCCTTTGAAGACCATATTGCAAACATATATTTAGGCAGGCAATTAGATAAAGACATTTTAAGTCTGGGCTTCTATACCTGCCATCTGTCTGTTATGAAAAGTATAATTAGCAACTAGAATCTCTCATACAAAATCAACTCAATATGGTCTTTCTGGTCTGACCTCCGTGGTGTTCTACTCTGCTTTGATGGAGCTCATCATATCATGACTCTATAACAAGATTGAGGAGTTATTTACATTCTTATGTGGAAGGTAAATCTGTTTGGCCATTCTGTTACACTAGTTCATTTTCTTTCCTACCATCCCATCTGCCATTTTAATTCAAAACAAGGAGAAAAGCATGTATGTGCCTTTTGAGGAAGGAGAAGATTTTGGTGTGGAAGAAATTCTCTTCTAGACTGCAAGGTAAGTATTTACCCCCTCTAGCCCTGTTGGAGGAGGGGAAAAGGAAGAGAGACAAGGCAAAGAGAACAACATAGTTAGTTTCATGCCTCCTTACTTGACCTGGGGATTGAGGGGAATATCAGTGACTATGGACCTGTTGTGCTCCCCATTTGGAAGCATGAAGAATAGAGGCTGCCAGGCAGAGCAGCCCTATGGGAAGTCACTGAAGACAAACATATAGAGAGTGCCATCAAGTCTACTGTGATCCATGGAGACCTTATATGAAATGGAATGGAGTGCTGTCTGATCTTGCACCATTGTCACACATTCCTGAATGTTGAAGTCCATTGTTGCAGCGATTAGGTCAATCTGCCTCAATAAGGATCTTCCATATCCCTCTATTTCATCAAATATGATGTCTTCCTCTAGCAATTGTCCACTGATAGTGTGTCCAAAACACATTAGTCAGTCAGTGTTCTCTTGTGCTCCATAAGGTTTTCTTTCAGTAATTTTTGGAAGTGGACTGGCAGGCCCCTCTTCCTTGTCTGTCTTAGTCTAGAAGCTTCACTGAAACCTGTCCGCCATGGGCAATCCTGCTGGTATTTGAAATTCTGGTAACAGAGCTTCCAGCATCATAACAATACACAAACCATTATAGGACAACCAACTGACAGAAGAGTGGAGGAGATATATATACATATACATATATATCTATATATCTATATATCTGTATATAGATATATAGATATATATGTATGTATGTGTATATATATATATATATATATATATATATATATATATATGGAGAGAGAGAGTAAAACTGGCAATGCAGTCTGATTAGGCAGTATTCTGATGATCTGCTGCTAACAGAAAGTATCCCCACAAATAACATCTTAAAGTAATGATAATATCAATTTTGCTCACAAATCTGCAATCTGGGCAGAGCACAGTGAGAACACTAGTTTTGGCTTCATCAAGCATTAGCTGGGGTAGCTCAAAGGACAGAGGCTGCAGCTCTCTTAAGACTCACTCCTTCACACGACTGATACTTCTATTGGTTGGAACTCAAGAAGAACCCTATATGTGACATTTTCATTTGGCCTGGTCTTCCTTGCAACATCCTGACAGGGTCCCAATGGTGAACAACCCAATACGACCAGGTGGAAGTCACAGAGCAACACTTCTGCCATAGTCAAAGGCCTGCCAAGATGTAAGGAAGAGGGAAAGCGGGCCCTGTTTCTGGAAAAGTGAACACAAACTCATCTTGTAACAAGAGAATGTGCGATGTGAAACATTAGGACAGTCATATTTGAAGGACACAACCTGCCACGAGCCAAGATACAGAGACAGATTTCTACGAAAGCGAAAGGGCAGGACTTAGACTTAAACATAAAGCCACAGACTTCATAGGACAAGAGCAATAGGGAGACAAGCAAAGGAAAGCTCTAGGACTCAAGCCTAACATGGCTAAAGATAGGGACAATGTCAGGACTGAACTGGAAGCAAGCAGACACCTGTGCAAGGCAGAACCCGTGAAGTTGTGAGTGCCTTCAAAGCTAAGTCAAAGTACCTTGGGGCGTGAGAAGGGAAGGAACAGGAGAAGGAATTAATGGGTAGGTTTATGGAATTTGTAAGTCTGGGGACAGAGCATCAGGAATAGCTGGGTTCTGGCACTCAGTTGATACCATCAGAGTTTGAACGTTTTCCGTTCAGTGCTGTTTCCTTTTGAGTTTCACGCAGGCTTCCTGATGACAGCTGTAGTTTTATCTAGAAGCTCAGGAATTCTATTAGAGAGAGGCTCTTTTCCTTTCTAATCATTGGTGGTACTATCAGGTAAGCATTGGATTGCTAACTGCAAGGTTGGCAGTGCTACCCTACCAGCTACCTCATAGGGAAAAAGATGGAACTTTCTGCTCACATAAATATTTACAGTCTGAGAAACCCCACAGGGACATTCTATGATTCAAAATGGACTCATTGGCAATGGGGCAATTGTTTCTGGGGCATTTTTTAGGGTTAGATATCATTAACCTAGCATGAGTCACATAGTGAGTCTGACACAGTCCCTTTGGACAGAGGAAAGTCATGCCCTGACTAGCCAGGCCTGGAGCTGACAGATTGGGTCAATGCCAGCAGAAGCATGGAGATGGAGCATGGTGGAAGAGTGATCCCAAAGATACAAGCCATGTGCTGTATGTGGAAGAAGGGCAAATGAATGCTGCATTGATTAACCAGTCATTGACAAAATGAGGTTGCATAACAAATGGCTCCAAAACCCAGCAGTTCAACAAACAGCCCAACCCCTTCCCTCCCACACACACAGTTCTTAAAATTCAGGATCAGGGAGATTAACTGGAACTTTGAACTTGGCACTTCAGGGCTTGGAAGAGATGACAGTGCATGTAAAGTCCTTGGGGCAGGAGAGACTTTGGTGTGACTAAAAGCCCAGAAGAAGACTAATTTGGGGGAGGTGAGATAATAGGAATGGAGTTTTCGGTGAGCATTTCCTTGAGAGCCTTCAAGCAAAAGCGATTTTTCTATATTCATGTTTTAGAAGTAGATCTCCACCCTTTGGGTAAAGCTTTGGGTATTGGATTGGCATCGGTATGCAGGGAAAAAATAAATGGGCTTGTTATGGATTAGGAGCCTGTGGTAGTCACCTAATCTTGTTTCACGTTAAAGATTAGGAGTGTAGGCGTGGAGTCTAGGCTGCCAATCTGGAGATAGTCAGTGAGATTTTTATGTGGGCATAGCCTTCTCCTGAGAACTCTGAGAAATCTGGTACTTCCTCCTTGGAGGTGGAAGACACCTCTCTCTCTCTCTCTCTCTCTCTCTCTGCTACTCCTTGGGAGACATTGCACAAGGCAAGCCAAATGGATGCGACCAGACCTCTGAAGCCAAAGAAGCCTCAGAGAGATCGCTGCCAGCACTGAAATGCTTACAATGCCACTGGATCCACAAAACTTTCCACCCATTGTCCTGTGATTATCCTGCATTCAGCATCACTGCACATGTTTTATGGGTCTGAAAAGGAATGTATAGATTGGTATCAGACATATGGGCTAATATCAGACTTATGGATTTGATCTGCACTGGGCTGGGACGTTTGCTTAATGTACAATTACTGTTTGATATAAAACTCTCCCTCTTGATTTATAAGGTAGAATTAGACCAGAACATGTACTCTGGTACAGACAGGAGCTGGAAACACAGGGAATCCACGAGAGATGATCCCTTCAGGACCAGTGGTGAGAGTGGCAATACCAGGAGGGTGGAGGGAAGGTGGGGTAGAAAGGGTGAACCGATTACAAGGATCTACATAAAACCTCTGCCCTGGGGGACGGACAACAGAAAAGTGGGGGAAGTGAGATGTTTGATGTGTAAGAGATGACAAAATAATTTATATATTATCAAGAATTTATGAGGGGGGGAGGATGGAAGTGGGGAAATGAGGAGCTGATACCAAGGGCTCAAGTAGAAAGCAAATGTTTTGAGAATGATGAGGGCAACACATGTACAAATGTACTTGACACACAATGGGTGGATGGATGGATGGATGGATTGATGGAATGACTGTGATAAGAGTTGTATGAGCCCCCAATAAAATTATCAAGGGTTCATAAGGAGGGGAGAGTGGGGAGGGAGGAGAAAAACGAGGAGCAGGTGCCAGGGGCTTATGTGGAGAGCAAATGTTTTGACAATGATGAGGGCAATGAATGTATAAATGTGCTTTATAATGGATGGATGGATGGATTGTGATAAGAGTTGTATGAATCCCTAATAAAATGATTAAATAATAGGGAAATGATTTTTAAAAACCACCAACTCTCTGTCATACACATGAGTCTCCCTCGAGTTTTCTCTAGCATACCCCGACTAATACACAGTTCGCCCCTGGCCTATAGGGCCGCTATGAGTTGGCATGGACTTGAGGGCAGTGGGTTTGTTAGGGCTTTGGAGTTCAGCAGGCCTTTGTTGGTGTGTTTGAGTCTATTTTTGTAGCTGTTGTGTGCAGGTCAGTGGCTCATCTTCCAGCACTCTATAGGACCATATTTTGTTGTGACCCATAAGGCTTTCATTTGTTAAAATTTGGAAGTAGATCACCAGGTCTTTCTTCCTAGTTGCCTTAGGCTAGAGCAGTGGTTCTCAATCTGTGGGTTGTGACCCCTTTTGGGGTCCAGCGACCTTTTAACACGAGTCACCCGATTCATGGCAGTAGCAAAATTACAGTTATGAAGTAGCAAGGAAAATGATTTTATGGTTGGGGGTCACCACAACATGAGGAATTGTATTAAAGGAAGGTTGAGCACCACAGGGCTCGAGGTTCAACTGAAGCCTGCCCATCGTTGCTGACCCTTCTGGGGTTTGTCATATCGGTGGCACGGCTTCCAATTTCACAGCAACACTCTAGCTACCACTGCACCACGAACTGATAGACAGGTGGTGGACTGTTCTTAAAAGCCACCTGATTTACGATGCTTTGTTTTGACAGCCCTGGAAAATGGATACAGAATCTAGTTTCATAGTCAATGCAAGACACACCTTGGGGCAGTAGGGATGGCATGAAGTGAATAGATTCAAAGTATATTTTAGGGAGAGGAAGGATGACAGTTAATGCCTGGGGGGGGCGGGGTGTGCAAGAAGGAAGGAAGCAGAGACACCAATGATATTAAGTGCCTGAGTTAAGACAGGAATTTCCAGGGAAGCTGGTGGGTCATGATGGGAGAATTTCACACTCCCCGGGGACAGGGGGAGCATTGATTAGTTCACATGTCTGCGCATCTTCTCAGAAAATAGAGGCTTTGTCATCCTCAAATGAAGCATGCATTTGGAGCTCAGAGAGGGCATGGAGTGCAAATGAAGACTGGGTTGGTTGAGATGAGTGGACCAGGGCCACTAGTCAATTCTGAGGAGGTTCAACAAACCTGCCCAGTGTCTCTTGGAGAGTGGGCATGTCTCATGGCCACAGAGGGCCTTTTAATGTTTCACCTCCCACTGCAGCAGCGAGAGGCTCTATCAGCTCATCCTGGAAAGGAAACATACTACCTGCCATCAGGTTCATTTCTTCAAAAAGGATGGAAGAATACAAATGAAAGACTACAGTTTGAAGGGGTCTTAGGCAGACTATCAGGCTCATTAAAGCTTCATTTATTAAAACTTCATTATTCAGAGACATTCTCCCAGTAGGATGTATGCTGGGGTGGGGGTGGGAATGAGGAGGAAGGCTTGGAGCAAGGTAGGGGAACAACCCAACACCACCAAAAAGTACCTTCCCACGAAGCAATTCCAGTGGGCACAGATTAGATAGAAGTTTCATCCTCTGGTCACTTGATGTTTGTCCCTCTCTTTTATCTGAATGCTCTTTCCACATTGCTCAGATGAAGCATCAAATTTGTATTAAAATGCAAGTTAGGAAGCATCATCCCCAACCAACCCTGTTCATCGAAATGGTAGTGCTCTCTCCGGGTAGTGCTTGTTTGTCAACAAGCTGAAGCAGTTGAGCTGGGGCTCTGTGAGGCCCAGGAGCATGAGTTCATTAATATCTGGCCCATAATGCCTTGCTGGGTTTATGCCAACAAAGCCCTGTCACTCCTTACCTTAGGATTTACTCACTCCTTGAAACAGGCATTTATTTACACACAGTTTGACCTCATGATGGTGTTCAGCAGATGTGGATCTTACTTATTTGCATTGTTCTGTGACAGTTGCAAAATTCGTTAGTGGCTCAGGGATCAATCCTCTGTGGACTGCCCCCAAAGCTAGATGAAGCAAGCGGGTTCTCACTGATTCATCCTCCCTCCTTAGCAATGCTTGCTAATCAGGATAACATAGTGCTCATTAAAGAAACTGCCTGTATCAGTTTAAATTTGTGACCTGGGCGGGAGGGAGGGTCATGATCACAAGTGACAGAAACTGATGCTTGACTAACTTAGGGGAAAAGGCCTAATGGTGGATAAATGGTGGGAAGACAAGAAAATGTGGCAAATGCCTGGGAAATCTCAGGGCTGTGAAGCCGGTACTGGCGAAACACTCCTCATGAGGCCAAAGCGTGCCCTCTGTAGTACATTAAATCACATTCACAAACACACATTCATGTTCACATGGAACCTGAGGCTATGGCCTTACTTGGAGAGGAGGTCTTGGGAGATGTGCTTAGTTAAGGATTTCAAGAGCTCCATCTTTCTGGGTTTAGATTTCAGATGGATGCTACATGCACTGATTGGTGTGTTCTTATAAGAAGAGGACTGGGCACACAGAGACCCCGTGTGAAGACACTGGCAGAGATTGGATCAGTGCATCTATAAGTCAAGAAATATCAAGGATTAGCAGCAGTGACCAGAAGCAGAGAGAGGCTACTTTGATTCTCCTTCAGAGCTCTCAGAAGGAATGAATCTTGCCCACACCTTAATTTTAACCCTTTGCCCTTCAGAAAAGTGAGAGAACAGATGCCTGCTGTTTAAGTCACTCGATTGGTAGCCATTTGTTACAGCTACCCAAAAGAACCATTATGGATTGATCTGTAGCCCCCTCAAAATATGTGAGAAATTTGAGCCTTGGTGGACATGATCCTGTTTGAAAAGAAGGGAGTTCTTTTGTAATATAAATGAGGCCATATGGCCACTGGAGATCCCCTCATAGAGGGGTTTAGAAGAGGAGATGGGTCAGTCAGAGGGGCGATGCTGGAGAGTGGAGGGTGAGTGGGTTGGAAAGGGGGAACTGATTACGAGGATCCACATGTGACCTCCTCCCTGGGAGATGGAAAGCAGAGAAGGGGGGGAAGGGAGACTCGGGATAGGGCAAGATATGACAAAATAACAATGTATAAATTACCAAGGGTACATGAGCAAGGGGGGAGCGGGGAGGGAGAGGGAAAAAAAAGAGGACCTGATGCAAAGGGCTTAAGTGGAGAGCAAATGCTTTGAGAATGATTGGGGCAGGGAATGTGCGGATGTGCTTTATACATTTGATGTATGAATATGTATGGATTGTGATAAAAGTTGTATGAGCCCCTAATAAAATGTAAAGAAAGAAAATGATTAGGGCAAAGAATGTACAGATGTGCTTTATACAATTGATGTATGTATATGTATGGATTGTGATAAGAGTTGTATGAGTCCCTAATAAAATGTTAAAAAAAATGAGGCCATATGAGAATAGGCTTGAGCCTAAACCTAAACACTTCTGAGTTAAAGGCCAGGATAGACCCAGTAACACACAGTACGGGGAGAAAGATAGCAAGGAATGCCAAGGAACTTTCTGGTATCCACAAAGAAGGACCCTGACCTAGAGTCGCACCCCAAATTTGAACCTGTAAGCTCCAAAGCAGTGGGAAAAGTGTTTTAAGGCTACTGACTTGTTGGATAATTTTTGGTTAAGGAGATTAAGACAGGAACTTAAGACATCCTCCAATCCTTCCGCTGGCTTCGTTCCATTTTTCTCACATTCAAGAGTCCTCCCAGAGGATTCAGTCAGGTTGTTGTTGTTGTTGTTCAGTGTCATAGGGAGGGTTTGGATTCATTGTGACCATACATACAACATAATCATACACTGCCAGGTACTGTACCATTCTCACAGTTGTTCTTAAGTTTGAGCCCATTGTTGCAGCCACTGTGTCAATCCCATTTGTTGAAGGCCTTCCTCTTTTTCATTGCCCCTCTACTTTCCAGAACACGATGTCCTGCTCCAGGGACTGATCTCTCCGGACAACATGTCAAAGTTAAAGCGAAGTCACATTATCCTTGCCCTGAGGAACATTCTGGCTGTCCTTCATCCAAGTTAGATGGGTTTGTTCTTTTGGCAGTCCATGGTACATTCATTACTCTTTTACATCACTATTAATCAAATATATCTATTCTTCTTTGGTCTTCCTTATTCAGTGTTCAACTTTCACATAAATATGAGACAGTTGAAAATACCATGGCCTGGGTCAACCCGCCCCAGTCCTCAAAGTAATCTCTTGCTTTTCAACACTTTAAAGAGGTCTCGTGTAGCAGATTTGACTAGTGAAATGTGTCATTTTTTCTCTTCTCTGCTGCTTCCATGAGAATTGATTGTGGATTCAAGCAAGACAAAATCCTTGACAATTTCGAACTTTCCTCCATTTATCATGATGTTATCAATAGGTCCAGTTGTGAGGGTCTGGGTTTTCTCCACCTTGAGTCATAATCCAAACTGAAGGCTTTAATCCTTCATCTTCATCAGCAAGTGAATCAAGTCCTTCTCATTTTCAGCAAAATTGTGTCATCTGTATAATGCAGGTTGTTAATAAGCCTTCCTCCAACCTGATGCTCCATCAGGCACTGCCCCTTTTTGAGTTTAGGTCATGAAGGATAGTCCTCCATAGGCACATTAATTATTACCCTTCCCCCCTCACATAATAAATTCAGAAAGAGAAAATTTTCCCCAAAGCAATGGAAAGCTTACTAGAGAAGTGGAGGGTGCTCAAAGCCAAAGGTGACACAAACTGGAAATCAGTACTAGTTTTCAATACCTGCAGTCATCTAATAGTTCACTGCACTATCTAAGGAAAGGTGAGGAGAACTGGGGCAATTCCATTAAAAAAAGACAATGCAGGGTATGTAAGTCCGTCATTCCTCTGGAGAAGAAAAACACATAGTTGGGTTGTAGAGCTTTGTTTGCTAATCAACCGAATGTAGTTGTAAGGCAGGGGTGTGTGTGCGCGCGCGTGTGTGTGTGCGTGCGTGTGTGTGTGTGTGTGTGTGTTGAAGGGAGGGGCTTGCCATTCTATTTCACAGCCAGGAGAAAGATGAGCCTCTTCCCATATCTTTTGCTCTGTGGCAAGTTACTGATCTACAAGGAACTTTTATTTGACAAGGACATTGCCGAGAAAAAAACGGGAAGCTTGTGTTCATCTCTGCTGAGAGGTGGAGTCAAAGAGATGGGCTTTATGACAGACACCCTGATCGTGCAGCCAAACTATGAAATGGGCTCATACATTCAACACATCGGGACGTTTCCAGGGCATCTTCCAAAAACTAGAGGAAGTCTCCCATGCTTGAGGAGTTGATTGTGCTCTCCAAATCTAGGTATTATGCTTTACAATACTAATGCTTTCTTTTTTATTAAATACTTTTATTGGGGGCTCTTAGGGCTCTTATCACAATTCATGCATTCATCCATTGTCAAGCACATTTGTACATATGCTGCCATCATCATTTTCAAAACGTTTGCTTTGTACTGGAGCCCTTGATATCAGTTCCTCATTTTCCCCTCCCTCTCCCACTCTCCCTCTTTCATGAACCTTGATAAATTATAAATTATGATTTTCATATTTTGCATTGTCTGCTGTCTCACTTCACCTACTTTTCTGCTGTTTGTCCCACTGGGAGGGAGTTCTATGTCAATCCTTGTGATTGATTTCCTCTTTCTACTCCCACCTTCCCATTACTCTCTTGATATCTCTATTCTCATTGTTGGTTCTGAGCGGTTTATCTGTCCTGGATTCCCTGTGTTGCGAGATCTTATCTGTAGCAGTGTAAATATTCTGGTCTACTAAGATTTATAAGGTAGGATTGAGGCCATGATAGTGGGGGGAGAAGCATTAAAGAACTAGAGGAAAGTTGTTTGTTTCATCGGTGCTGTAGTGCACCCTGACTGGCTCTTCTCTTTCTTGTGACCTTTCTGTAAGGGGATGTCCAATTGTCTATAGATGGGCTTTGGGTCTCCACTGCACACTCTTCTTCATTCACAAAGATATTATTTTGTTCTGGGTCTTTGATGTCTGATACATGATCACGTGTACACCTCATGATCATACAGGCTGGTGTGCAAAGAATGTACAGACGTGCTTTATACAATTGATGTATGTATATTTATGGATTGTGATAAGAGTTTTATGAGCCCCTAATAAAATGTAAAAAAAATAATTTGACAAATCCTGGTTAAAGGATATGTTTTTCTCAAGAGAATAATTACCTATTAAAATAATAAATATTGACAAAAATAATATACAACTGTCAATTATTTCAGAAATGGTAAAATCAGGTTTGGTTTGGTTTTCTCTTCACAGGAGATACTTGGGCTGGGATTCACACACATACAATTTCAACCTAAAGTAATTTGGAAAAAGTAATTAGGATGGAGAGAAACTGATTGTGTTGAGTGAAGCACATGGAGGTCAGAATTTAACGGCATAGAGAGACTACCAGTCCTTCTGGGATTGATTTCAACTTGTCCCAAGTGTGATTTCTTTCTCCCCTGTCTTCTGAGGAAGAATATGGGCTTTTAATTTTTAGGATCTGCCCTCCAGGAAAATAAGAGGCATGCGAACCTAGTTGCTGAAGGTTCCTTGAAGTGCTCTTCCACATGGGTGAATTGGAAAACTCCAGACACAAGAGCAAAGAAACACTTGGCACCCCCTGCACCTGCTCCTGTGGCAAAGATTGTGTCCCATGTACCCTGAGCTCCCTCTGCTGCCCAATTAGGGTTGTGATGCTTGAGATGTTTGACCATTAAGCCTTCATTGTGTCTCCTAGTACGTTTCCTACATTTTACATGTCAGTGTCCTCAGGTTTCAGATTGTTAAAACACATGCAGCTGGTTGAGCTATAGTGGTTGCAATGCATCAATATGTGAAAACTGAGTTGTTGCTAAGACTCATCACAAGGCTTCTGTGCCACATAACACAGGTCGTGTTTCCCAGAGCCTTTTATATCTAGAAACATTGATATTTTCAGACCTGGAAGCTAGACATAGCACTTTGAGACATAGCACATAGCTTTCCCAACTCATGACTGGTCTGTAGCAGCTCTACCTGCACGATCACACCTAGGAATACGGGGGGAAATATAATTTAAAACCATTCTAAGATGAAAAGAACTGCTTTTGACATGAAGGTGCTTACAGGGTAGGACATTCATGTCACCAAGAAGAATCCAGAAGGGTGTCACCTCCACGGGCATCTCTGATTAACATGGTAAGGATGAAGGCCTGAGATACCTGACTTTCATGTGTGACTTGGAGCTCTGTTACCATATTTTACTGTAGGCGATCCACGTGTGCTGTGCTTGTGGAAGCAGAAAGAGGATGGCTCTGAGTAGGAGCAGTAATGGCCTCTAGAGGGGATTTTCCTGACCTGTGTTCTGTGAGGTCAATCTCTACCCTTCATCATTTGCACTGACTGTGGACAAACAATTTCTTCCTGAAAACCATGGGTAGATTTGTAGAAATGCAGACAGTTGGCCTGAGGTGTGAGCCATAATGAAGGGAATTCCTGGGGATACTATTTTCCTAGGAATGTTCCACTTTCTCTCTGGGCAGCCCAGTTCTACCCTTAGGACAAGGGTAGCCCATGAGATGTGCAGGCTGTTGAGTTAAAGTGGAAGGTAAAATGATGAACATTTCTGAGCATCCACTTCAAAACAAAACACTTTTATTAGAACTTTCCCCCTTATATAATTCAATACTTCAACCATATCAAGAAGAGTTGTATAATCTTTACCACAGTCAATTATAGAACAATTTCTCCCCCTCTGTAATCATTATTCATGTAATATATTTCACATACTTGCAAAACTGTATGCAACAAAACTTTCACCGATTCAACGCCTTCTACATGTGTAATTCAGTGCCATTGAGTATTCTTTTCAGGTTGTACAACCATTATTTTTATCCCCCTGCATATTGTTTCACTGCAGTTAAACTTAATTTAATGCCCCCCTAAGCCAAATCTCTTCCCACTTCACACATGGTAACCATAGATCGTTTTCTTTCTTTCTTTCTTTCTTTCTTTCTTTCTTTCTTTCTTTCTTTCTTTCTTTCTTCTTCTTTCTTTCTTTCTTTCTTTCTCTTTCTTTCCTTCCTCCCTCCCTCCCTTCTTTCCTTCCTTCCTTTTCTTTCTTTTCTTTCCTTTTCTTTCTTTCTTTCTTTCTTTCTTTCTTTCTTTCTTTCTTTCTTTCTTTCTTTCTTTCTTTCTTTCTTTCTTTTCCTGATATAACATTCACATTTCCATACTTAAAACACTTCTAAAAAAAAGTTGTATGCCCATTTTCAAAATAAGCTTAATGCTCCCTCCTGCTTCACAGATCCACTGATTACTCCTCCCCCTTCCATACAAACCATTGCCTCAGTTATGGTCTCTATTCATCCACTCCTTTACTTCCAAACTTGGAGATAATAACAAAAACAATTAAAAACAAAGATATAATTAAACATAAAGAAAAATTATAATGACATAAAGATACAAATAAGAGTAGAGTACAAAACAAATAGAGAAGGTACCTACTTCGCTTTTCCTGTCCTGCTCTTTATCTGCCTCCATGGTTGGTGTGGTTGTTGTATAATCTGCTGTCAATTTGAGACTTAAGATGAAGGGATGGAGTTTAGTCTGTCAATCTGGGTGCAGTTTGATGACATCATTTGGAGGCACTGAGGAGAAAAATAGCTCGCTGGAGGCAGGACACAGTCTCATGCCCTGTGAGACATTCCTGTCAACAATGCACAAGGAGCTACGCTAGAGCCCTGGAGCTGAAGGAGCCACGTGGAGACTCTTAACAGCTTTGAGATGTTTCCACCCATCTCCACTGGATCCACAAGACTTTGCACCCACTGGCATGTGCTCTTCATGCATTCGGCATCATTGCATGTGTTGCACGAGTCTGAAGAATTTATAGTCTGGTGTCAGATATCTGGGCTAATATCAGACTTATGGACTTGAACTGGACTGGGCGGTTATGCCTTCTTAATGTACAATTTCTCTTTGATATAAAGTTCTCTCTTGTACACATATGAATGTCTGTGAATTTTTTTTCCCTAGTCCACCCAGACTAACATAGTTGTGGAGTTTCACATGTTCACTTTCCAGGCACTAGGTAGAGGTGCCCATGGTATATGACAGGATTTAGCTAGATCCATCCTCTAGGTGATCATATTCTGGGTACAGGATCTTAACATGGCTCTGCTCAATACTTACCTTCATTGAAAAATCAATGAAGATAAGGGCATTACAGCAAAGTGGGGTGAAGAAAGCAGATGGTACCAGGGTATCAATTATCTGGGATCTAAATGGCTTGTCTTCAAGCAGCCATCTAAGTCAGGTGTCAAGGAAGTCCACAATGAAGAAGCACACCAGCATGTGTGACCCAAAGATAGTGACAATTCAAATGTGATGAAGGAAAAACCTTCAGAGCTCAAATTATGAACATCCCATTTGTCGAAGGGTAGGTGAACAGTGACAAATCAAAAAAATCCATCTGAAGAATATTTAGTCATATTAAACCTCTGGCAGATCCCCTTGAAAAGCTTTACTCTCAGACAGAGATAACTGCGAACTTGATCACGGTGGATCAGACCATGGCATAATATGACAATTGGTCAGTTGACCTACCTCTCGATCCAACCTGTACTTGCTCTAAGGTAAAGCATTTCTCACTTGTTCCATGACAGGATTTTTTTTTTTGCTGAACTTTAAAATATTGATGGTAGTCTTTCCTTCTTTATTCTTCATTTTCATTTTTATCTTTATATTATTATTATTTTCTTCTTGCTGTTTTATTTTGGTTTTGTTTTTTGTTGTTTCTATTGGGTTTCAAAGTTTGTAAAGCACAGAAGGCGCGGATCCCTAGAGACAATAACTGATGCAATGGTCTATAGGGCCCTAGGGGAGTAGAGGAGTAGGAAGGGTGAGGAACTTTCGGGAGCAAACAATGAATGTGGGAGGGGGAGAGAACCAAAGAATTCATTATTATATATATGCATATATACATATAGTACAACATTTTAAACATCTATGTAAATGAATACTATTTTTAAAAAACATTTTATTAGGGACTCAGACAACTCTTATGACAATCCATACTTACATTAATTGTATAAAGCACATCTGTACATTCTTTGCCCTCATCATTTTCAAAGCTCCCTCCTCCCTCATGTTCCCTTGACAATTTATAAATTATTATTTTGTCATATCTTGCCCAGTTCAGAGTCTCCCTTCACCCCCTTTTCTTTTGTCTGTCCCCCAGGGAGGAGGTCACATGTAGAGCCTTGTAATCGGTTCCCTCTTTCCAACCTACTCACCCTCTACCCTGCCAGTATCACCCCTCACACCCTGGTCCTGAAGGCATCATCCTCCCTGGATTCCCTGTGCCTCCAGCTCCTATCTGCACCAGTGTACATCCTCTGCTCTATCCAGACTTGCAAGGTAGAATTTGGATCATGGTAGTGGGGTGGGGTGGGGTGGAGGGAGGGGTGGAAGCATTTATGAACTGGAGGAAAGCTGTATTCTTCATCAGTGCTATATCACACCCTGACTGACTCAAGTCCTCCCCTAGACCGCTCTGCAAGGGGATCTACAGTGGCCAACAAATGGGCTTAGGGTCACCACTCTGCACTTTCCCCTTCATTCACTCTGGTAAGATTTTTTTTTTCTTATGATGCCTATACCTGATCCCTTGCACACCTCTTGATGACACAGGCTGGTGTGCTTCTTCCATGTGGGCTTTGTTGCTTCTGAGTTAGATAGCCGTTTGTTTACCTTCAAGCCTTTAAGACCCCAGACACTATCTCTTTTGATAGCCGGCACCATCAGCTTTGTTCACCACATTTGCATATGCACCTGTTTGTCCTCGGTGATTGTATCATGGAGGTATGCACCCAATTATATGATTTTTTTGTTCTTTGATGCCTGATATGTGAATATTATATACATCTATTTTTAAAACTATATAAAAACAAACAAAGCTTGACCAATGGTTACCATGGGTGAAGGTGAAATGGTTGTTGCTTAGGGGGAATTCAGTTTATATTATTGGTGATGGGATAATTTTGAAAAGGATATCAATAATGGCTGTAAACATGAAAAGTATCATCAAAGATACTCAATTGTACATATAACAGTGGTTGAATTGGAGAATGTTTTCCTGTGTATATTTTGCCAAAAATGTAATGATATGAACAAAAGGAAGAAAAAATGTAATCGATAGTGATGATGATTGTATGCCCCCCACTTTTTTTAAAAAAGAAGCATCTTTATTAATACAGTATTTATTTGTCTCTGTCAAACCTTGAGCCAATTATTTTCCCCAGGCTGTCCGGGGAGGTGCAGGGAAGGGAAATTTTGGGCAGAGAGACTTGGGACAGAGAAATGTGGGGGGTAGAAATGGCTCCTTCACATGGTAAAAAGGATGAGGAAGGGACCATCAGGCAGAAAAGCCCGAGGGCCTTCGAGAAGGCAAAGCCCAGGATGGCATAGGAGAAGAGCGGCTGCTTCAGAGAAGGGTTCCTGGCATAAGCAAGGATGAGGCTCCCAAACCCAGTCCCAATGCGGGCTCCAGAGATGCCACTCCAACTGTGGCAGCCCCAATGAGCTTGGCTGCTGTGTCAATGTCCTTTGAGATATGCTGGTTTGGAAGCTGTGACTAGGGATCAATCAAGTCAGGGAATGTAGGGATGCCAAGCTGCTGAAGCGCTCTTCTGTCAGTGTCTAGGATGTTTCTGCGCCACAGATGGGACACCTCATCAGCTGGGAGGCATTCCTGACCAAGGGATGAGTGGAGAAGAATTTGGCACTGGCAAAAAAATTTTAGGGGATGAGGGGTAGTGGCAGGCAAGCTGCTCCTACTGCAGAGAAAATCAAGACAGGTATATGCCTCTTCTTGATATGATTGAATTATATCATGTGCATGAAATTCCAATAAAACTGTTTTAGAAAAGAAACAGAAGATCATCTGTTACTTACACAGACGCTCATTGAAGGGCTTTGGTTAACAGGCTCATGGCCCAGTGCCTGTCTTTGTGAATAACATTCTATTAGCACACAGCTATGCCCTTTTCTCTTTCCTGCTGTTGTTTTCACAATCAGTAAGGTTGAATAATTGTCTCCAAGTCTATATGACCAATGGAATAATCAATTATAGTTTTCAGAGGTCTTTTTGAAAAAAGAAATTTACTGACCCCTGATCTAGGGGAAGAATCTGGATGAAAAACAGCAAGGCTTGATGAAAAACATAATTCTAAACTATGAAGATTGTTTGACAGGATATAATATTTTTAAAAAATAACTGATAGATAAGTAAGAACTACCAATCCTAATGGGACAGTCATGACTTGCCTAGCTGTTAAATGAAAATTCAGTCATTCAGACCCACGAACTGCTGTGTGGGAGAATTTGTGGTGGAATAATCTCATAAGGAAATACAGGCTTGGAAATCTTGTAGGAGCAGTTCTAGTCTGTCCTCTAGAATTACTATGACTTGGAACTGATCAATGTCAACAGAATTTTAGTTTGGGTGAAAGCAACTTTTTACAATATATTGTACTTGAATAAATGACACCACGTTTCAAACCACCAACTTTACAGCCATTAATTGAGGCCGTAACGGTTAGCACTCCACTGAGTCTTCCTGAAAGATATTCAGACTGTGGCAGTTACATGATCTCCTGTGAACCTGCGAAGGGGTGCAGTCTAGCCTGTCAATCAGGTCACGCCTTAATGACCTCATTTGGAGGTGCAAAGGAGATGAATAGCTCACTGAAGGCTAGATACACTCTCTCCCTGTGAGGCATTGTTGTTGACAAGCCACATGGAGCTATGCTAATGGCAGCCAGAACCTTGGAACTGGAGGAGTCACGTGGAGGCCCACGCCAGCAGTAAGATGCTTCTAATGCCACTGGATCCACAAGACTTTCCACCCACTAACCCGTGATTTTCTAGCACCTGGCATTGTATCATGTATTGCATGAGTCTGAAGAGGAATTTACAGAATGGTATCAGACATATGGGCTAATATTGGCCTTATGGGTTTAATCTGCACTGGACTGGTGTGTTTTCTCAATATACCGTTGCTCTTTATATAAAGCTTTTTCCTATACACATAGGAGTGTCTATGAATTTGTTTCTCCAGTCCACCAGGACTAAAACACTGACCTTCTCAAAATACACGCTGATCACCCCTGGAAAATTTCTACTCCCTATGGGACAAGCTCATTTTGGTTGGTTGTTTTTCTCTCTATGAGAATGTTTTATTTTCTTACAATACAATTTTGAATTCACAGATATTAAGGGTAGGAACTGAATCATAAAAAGAAAACAAAACATAAATTCCCGTGTGAAATAGTGAGATGAAGAACCCTGGATCACAATAGAGATCCAGACTAGAAACTCCCTCTCCAAATGCACATGATCCAGAATCATTCCTTCTGTTCATGCCCTTACAGAGCCCTGCAACACAGCTCCCTCCCTGCATAGGAGGTTTGTGTCTGTACTCACTTTGACTTCTCTCTGTGTTTCTTCCCCACCATTATACATGGACGTGTGATTGACTTTTAGACTGTCCTTTCGCTGATACGGTGTGTTCTTGGCAATGTCTCTGGAGATGGTAAACCAGCTTTCATGGGATCTGTACAATATGTGATATCAACTGTACTAATAAGACACCCTGCAGGCCTGGAACTTGGCTCATACAGGTCATGGAAAAGTTACTAAATGTAAATCCAGAGTTTGCACATTAGAATCTCAAAAATGTCTTATGCTCCCTCAAGTTTCCTTCAGACTCAACCAGTTGCACATTGCAATTGCCATTTTCAAACAAAATATATGCCGGTCATGAAAACGATCACACATGTCAACTATGTGCAACTCATACCCACTCACACACACTTGCTCTCAATAGCATTACTTATTAAAATAGCTGCCTGAAAAACCCAGCTTAGTACAGACTCCATGATGATTCTGTGTTCATACAAATTTCAGAACAGCGACTCTTGTAGATTATGGTACTGAGGATCTTCTCCAAGAACTGTTTTGTTGGGATTGGGGTGTTTTTTTTTATCAGCATAAGGAGGGCCTTTATTTGCATATGCTTCTCCTGGAGAGAATGAGCCTGATTCACAGATAAAGCAGTCACAAAACCCCATGCTTCAATCCCTGAGCGTTTCACCTCTGAGAGTTTCCCCAAGAAGAGGAAGAAACTGACATATTGGCAATGAGGCCTATTTTCCCAGGTGTATTAAATCAGAATAAGAGCTAAATTTGAGTAAATACATCATGAGACTATATCCAATGGACTATGTGCAGATTTGCATGTGAGTGGTAACTTTGTAATAAAGTTTAAAAGGGGTCAATCTGAGATGAGAATGTTGGCTGCTTCCTCATAGAACACATTCCCTTCCGTGACTTCTCCATTCTTCTAGAACAAGGCCTATTCTTTCAGGCCACAGAAAGTGATGAAGAAGATGGTTGAGGAGGGAGACACAAATTAAGTTTGAGAACAGCTTTGGGAATAAAGGCAGTAGTCCTCTCCTCTCAGGGACTTATATCTTTCTAAGATAATCAGAACAAAACCAAGAGCGTTTAAATTGTCAGATACTCATTTTCTCTCTGCAATAGATTATGTAAAATTAGATATTCAAATATTTGAGGGTCAGCTAAATCTAGAAATCTCATTGAATTCAGCCAAAAATAGCTCCCATTCAATGTGTGCTGTAAATAGGAGTGGCTTTTGTAAGTCACTAAGAAGGAAGAACTTTTCTTTGACAACTACACTCCTACATCTACTCAAGAGTTATTCTCGTGTGGAAAGAGTACATGCAACACTAAAAAAATTACCTTTGACACAGGAAGACATGTAGTATCCACAAAGTCATCATTAATAAAGTTATTCACGCCTAATCTTACATTTCATACAGGATCTTATACCAAAATAGCTGAAATTCTTCACTTAAGGTTGTGTGTCAATGGATACTGGGAATGTTACCGGTATCAAACAACAAAATACTAGCAAAGCCACTAGGAGGAGGATGAGCTCATTAATAGGACAAATGTGGACCCTCTGGGTGAAAACAGAAGGAGTGGCCGACATTCTTTGGGGCTGTGAAGGTGAAGATACAACATCCAGCATGAAGAACTGAATGATCCCGTTTGGCCCTAAGCTCTCCCTGAATCCTGAATTTTCACAAAAAGGTAGTGTGTTTCCTGGACTATCATGGGCTGCAGGTTCTGAAGGATAGTCTGATATAGGATATTAACACCCAGATAATAAAATGCAGTTGGCAAATTTATGTATTTTCAGATGGGATTCCAGAAAAGATACACACACACACACACACACACACACACACACAGCCACAAAGGTTAGGAAAAACAACCAAAGCTGTCCTGACCCCTGAGATTTCCCCAAATGTTGGAAACTTGACTGAATAATTTGTGGTAGTAGAGCCCTGCGTTCGCACTCTACCCTGGGGTAAAAAAAAGGAAAACAAAAAAAGCAAAAATCAGCAACAACAAAAATTGTGTCATTTGAAGAAACAATTCAATATAAAATAGGCAGACTGCCTATCTTTTATTAAATTATTAGCTAGATGATTGCCAGAATTCCTCAGAGTGTGCTGAAAGAACATACTGTTAGACTTTCATCCAATACTCAAACACTTAATAGATACCTTTACCCAGGCACCATTTTCCTGAAGTCTGATTGGAAAATATTTTATCTGAGCGTCTTGAGAACTCTGATGCAGGGACCGCTGGCAAAGTCATTTCCTGTCCTTAAGGGTTAAGAAGCGGATTGTTGCTGTGGGACAGAATATAGTTTTGGTTACAATATAACTTTGAATTCACAGATGCCAGGAGTAGGCACAGAAGTATTATTTTTTAAATTAGAGATTTCCCACAAGGAACTGAGATTTCTGAGAATCCACATATAGCCACAGGAAACCAGCCTTGAGCTCCAGCTGCTCCTGGGTCTGAGTCCTGTGCTTTGTGGGTCCTGCGCAACCCCTGGAGACCAATATCCTCCCACCAGGGGAAGTTTGTGTCCGGGCTCTCACTGACTTCCCCTCACTGTGTCTCTTGCACAGTAATACAATGCTGTGTCTTCGGCTTTCAGGCTGTTCATCTGCAGATACAGCGTGTTCTTGGCGTTGTCTCTGGAGATGGTTAATTGGCCCTTTACTGAATCTGTATAGTATGTACTAACACCAGTACTAATGCCTGCGACCCACTGCAGGCCCTTCCCTGGATACTGGCGGGCCCAGCTCATCCATGGTCACTGAAGGTGAATCCAGAAGCTGCACAAGAGAGTCTCAAAGACTCTCCAGGCTTTCTCAGATCGCCCACAGACTACACCAGGTGCACCTCACACTGAACACCTGCAAACAGACACTCTGATTAGATGACTTACATACAAACACATGCACTCACAATTATACACACACACAGCAAGCTCTACAATGATTACCATGTAAAATGGCCAAAATGAAAGCCACGTTTGGTACCAAATTCATTATGTGTCCTCTGGACTAGCTCTTGCTTTCAAAATATTAACAGCAGAGACCCCAGAAACGGGTACTGTCCTCTGAGAAGTCCCACATCAGGGCCTGTGGTTGTTTTATCAGCAGGCAGAGAGCTGCATTTGCATGTCCCCTGATATTTAGAAGCAGATGAGTAGAGAATATGGACAAGAGTTCTCCCTCAGACTGAACGAGCACTCCCAACAGAAAACAGCTCTTAAGCAGGTTGTTTATCAAGCATTGCTTTAATTGTTATCAATTATCAATCTTTTTAAAAAATAGTTTTCAATTTGTAAACTTTATATTACATACATAACAAACTTTCTAATTGAGTGGTATGAGCATTCACAATGCATCCTCTCTGATTCCCCTTATGGTGTGGATTCACATGATAATAGTGGACCGTTCTATTACCTGTTTCTTGTGTGGGAACCTTACTGATTTTCTTTCCTTCTAAGCATTTTCATATTTCAGTGATATTTGTACAGTGTGGACAGGAAGTTCTTCATAAAGCATGTCCACAAAACATGCAGAATGGTGTCTCCTCTCCGGTTTCTGATCTGAGAGATTCCAGTCCTCCTGCTTTTGTGATAATCAGGAAACCTGGCTATTTATCACTTTTCTTCATCTTCTAAAAGAGTCAGTTTTCATATAATCAGCTTACTGGTTGTGTTCCTGTTATTTCATTTATCTTGGTTACTTTTTTATTGTCTCTCCCAGGCCCGTGCTACCTATGCCATGGATATTACCTATGCATACTTACCTTTTTCTAGTTCCATTAGTTGGAAACTGAAGTAATCAATCTCAGAGTTTTACTTCTACACTATACAACTGTGTGTTGCTATGAATTCCTCATTAAGTTCTCTTCAGATGAACCCCACGGTTTGTTATCTTGTGATTTCATTTAATCCAGTACAGCCATCCAGGATGTGAAAATCATTAAACACATGTTCATGACACAAATAATATAGTATATATCCATATATTCATCACTCACACTCACTGCCATGAGCCAGTGCAGACTCATCATGACCCTATAGACAGCGTAGAATTGTCCTTGAGCACTTCTGAAACTGTAACTCTTTAGGGAGAAGAAAGCCCTGTTTTTCTACTGTGGAACAGCTAGTACTTAAGAACTCCTGAAATTTCAGGTCGCAGCTTAATGAGTAACCAACACACCACCAGGATTCATTTATGCATACATATATTTAAATGTGTTTGTGCATACAACATATAAATGAATGAATATTGAAATTGATGTGGTGTTTTGTAATATTTAGGAAGACAAGATTCTCAGAGAAAATGTTTTGGAGGGAAAGGAAACCCTAGATACTAAGAGGAAGCTCCTTGCTCCCATGCCTCCCCCATTGCCCTTGCCCAGAAGTCTGGCTCCTGTGCTCTGTGCAGCTCATGTGATCCCTATAGACTAAGGTCATTATTACAGGGAAGGTTGTGCCTGGATGGCACTGAGTCCTCTCACTGTTCCTCTCACACAGTAATGGACAGCTGTGCCCTCAGTGGTCATTGCGCTCAGCTGCGGGGAGAACTGCTTGGTGGATATGCTTTTGGCGCTTGAGAGTCCGCTGCATTAAGGCAGGTAATTGTTTCCTGATGCTCAAACATATTGATAACAAGTGCTGCAAACTTTTCTGCTGGTTGTGGTAGATTCAGGTCCAGAAATATGGAGCCACAAGAGACAGCAAATCTTAGGGAGAGGATTTGTGAGGGATTCATCACTCCTGGGCTCAAATCCTGATGCTGTACCTGTCACAGGGCACCCAGGACAGGGAGGAAAAAAATCCATGCTGACAACTAATGTAAGTCTCTTTTATGTTAACCCATTTTTGGAGTCTCTTGCTATTACGAGAGACATAACTTCCAGGCCAAAGAATATATGAAAGAAAATAAAAACTTGCGGACAAGTTATACAGTTTCTGGAGAATTGTGACCAGTGTGGTGCCTTTCACCATGTTTTGAACTTTAACCTGGAAATTGAAGGAGTGATCTGCATGTTAGAGCCCAAGGAGAACAAAGTAGAGATACTTTCAATCTTTTCTCAAAAAACCGAAAAGAGAGTCTAATGTCTTCATCTTCTCTGGAATTGGCTTCCATTTATTGAGAACTCAAGTTCCTTACACCAAAGAGTGGAGAAAATGTCTGGACACAGAAAGCTTAGAGAGTGTTAAGAAATTCTGATTTCATTAACCCCCAGCTGACAGTGGATATTACTTCTACTGTGTTCTCTCATTTCTCTGAATAGTCTCTTGAAAATTCAGTCCTCTTTCTTTAGCCTAACATGTAAATTAGCACTAGTTGAGATGGTGGACATGTACAGAGTTTTGAGATGCAAATGGGCAAAGGACATGAATAGATACTTGACTAAAGGGGACATTCAATTTGCAAAGATACACATACAAATATGTTAATTCCCATTACTCATTGGTGGTGTTATTGTTTATTTGGTTGACTTTGTTTTTGAGATCTTTTCTTGGAATGGTTACAGAATACCTGGCCATATTTTCTGGAAAACATTTTAAGCACTTTCACGGAATATTTTTTCTAAAACATATATGTTTAATACAACCTGTAGTGTGGTTTGTTTGTTTTTTCCATGAATTTTCATTGTGCATCACAGTAATACAGAATCATTGAAAGCTGTAGTAGTTTCTCTGTGCAACACGCTGTTCTGAGCAAATAACCTGAGAAGCTGTACTAACTGAAAACTATGACATCAAGATTGAAGGAAGCCAGGTTCATAATCCGGCACATGCAAATGACATAAAACTACATGTTGTAAGACAATATGACTTGTAGAACTTACTGATAAAGAGCAGGGATTACTGCCTTCACTTTAGATTAAAATTCAATGTAAAGAAAATTAAACTCCCTAATATGGGACCAATGGAAAGTATCAGGATAAATGGGGATAATATTGAAATTTGGAAGAAGTTCATCTCTCTTGGATCTACAATCAATATTCATGGAAGCTTGACTCAATCAACTGCTGCATTTAGTTGAGGAAACCTGCTGCACAGACCTCGTCAAAGGTGAAGAGCAAGGAAGTCTCTTTGAAGACTCAGATGTACCTGGCCCAAATTATGAGGTTTCCAATTGTCTCATGTGCATGTCAAAGTCGGACAATGAATGAAAAGGATGAAAAATCAAACGATGTACCTGAATTATGGTAGTGGAGAATAATTTGATGGTAGGATGGACCACCAGAAGAACAAACAATTGTATATTGAATGATGTGCAATGCTTAATAGAAAGAAGGGAGGAGGTGATTACTTCATCTCAAGTACTTCGGACATTTGTTAGGAAAATCAGAACTTGGATAAGGACCTAATGCTTTATGAAACATAAGGTTATTAAAAAAGGTAACCTTTAACAAGCTAGATTGGCACAGTAACTGCAAAAAAGGCCTCATACATCACAACTGTGAGAATGAAGCAAGACCTACGCTTCATTCTGTTTTCTCTAGTGTTGCTGTGGGTCCAAATTTATTTGATAGGACTTAAAACAGCAAAATGCAAGGTCAATGACAAACATTGAACTCAATGCAGAGTAAGTGAAGGCATTCACCTTTCAAATTGGAATCAGATAAGGCTATCATTAAATACCAATCTTAATTCGTATTGTGCTGAAACTGTGGTAGTTAAATAATCTGGTGTCAGCTTGAGAATATTGAAAGTGAAGGGGTGGAATTTAGCCTGTCAATCGGGTCACAGCTTGATGACCTCATTTGGTAATGCTATGGAAATAAATAGCTTGCTGGAGGAGGGATACACACTCACTCTAGTTGTGGGATACAAAATGCCCCCCAGCTTTGTCTCACACAAATTTCTGACAAACAGAGGTTATTTGAAAGCTCATGGTGGGAGGTCAGATGCTTAGACATATTCCTCCTGCAGGCATCTGTTCCACTCTAGGTGGGGTACCCACCCAACTGTTAATGGTTTCCATGGAGAGCCAGGAAACAGGTCAAACCTGCTTGGTGACATACAAAGTTAGGCTGCCATCCTGAATCTAGGATCCACCCATCTTATCACATGTAAACCCTTAATCCCTCCTCTTCCTATAGTGTATGTACCCCTATATCACCCCCCCTACCACTACTGTATTACCTATACCACAACCCTTTTCTCTGATGTATGTCTTTACCTGTAATTCGGGGGCTTACATGCCCCACCCAAAAGAAGATATATAAGCCTGGGTTAACAATATAAAGCCCTCTCCCCTCACTCTCCCTGGCTCTCAGCTCTCCCTTCATCTCCCTCCATCCTTGCTCCCCTGTTCCCTTTCCCATTGTCCTCCTTCCTCTCCTCCTCTCTCCTGCCCTCCTGTCTCCCATCTCCACATGGACCACCAAGTGGGGCTGAGGTGAGCATGCTACCAGGAAATGTGTCTGACTCCATTATTTCAATCTCTCTTCTAATCTCTCCGTATTCTCTAGGACTTTATTATAATCTTTATATATCTCAACTGTACTATTGTGCCTATCAAACCTGCAATTAGTTGTGGGAGGCTGACCTTTACCTCACACTCCCTGTGACACGTTCCTGCTGATAAGACACATGGAGCTACACTAGATTCCTGCAGCTGGAGGATCCTGTAGAGACCCCTGCCAGCATTGAGAGTTTCCATTGCCTCTGGATCCACAAGTCTTTCCACCTACTGGCCTGCGATCTTCCTGTATCCAGGGTCATTGCATGTGTTGCATGAGTCTGAAGCGGTATTTTTAGATTGGTATTGGACATATGGGTTAATATAGGACGTATGGACTTGGATAGGATGTTTTCTCAATATACAATTGCTCTTTTATATAAAGGTCTTTCTTAAACAGATTTGAGTGTCTATGAGTTTGTTTCTCTAGTCCACCCTGACTAACACAAACTTTGAACAATAGCTATCAGTCAACAAATGAAAACCAAATGCATCCTAAATGGCAACAAAGAGGTAAAACTCTCTATAATTGCTGATGACAACTCTCTGTAATTGCTGATGATTTTCTAAACATAGAAAATCCAAAAGCCCTAGAAGAAAATTGTTGAAAGCTCTGAAAAGGAAATCAGAAAATAATATCATTTACAATAGCTACCTAAAAGATAAAATAAATGGAATAAACCTAAGAGAACCAAAGTCTTGTAGAAAGAAATCTATAAGAAAAACACTACTCCAAGTTACCAAAAGAAATGCAAATAATGAGACTAATGGACCATGTTCATGAAGCAGAAGGCCCAGCTTTGTGAAAATAACACACTCTAAGCAATCTATAATTATAATGCAATTACCATTATAATTAACTTCTGACCAAGATCCCAGTGTCTATCTTCAAGGACATGGAAATTACTGACCATATTTTAAAAGAAATGGGAGGAGATGAGTCACTCAGGGTTCAGTGTAGCAACAATGAAAATCAAAACCTTCCTCTAGTGCTTGAACGCTTCCTCCCCTCAATTCTCATGATCCCAATTCTGCCTTGGGGACCTGGTTAGACCAGAGGATGCACAGCGGTGCAGTAAGGATCTGGAAACAGGGAATCTAGGACGGATGAACCCCTTAGGACCAGCGGTGAGAGTGGCGACACCTGGAGGGAAGGGGGTATAGAAAGGGAGAACCGATCTAGGGGATCTACATGTAACCTCCTCTCTGGGTGATGGGAAACGGGAAGGAAGGTGAGGGGAGAGACCTGACAGTGTAAGATAAGATAAAATAATAATTTATAAACTATTAAGGGTTCATGGGGGAGGGGGGTGAAAAGAGGGAGGGGTAGGGGAAAAAGGAAAATGAGATGATTCCAGGAACCCAAGTGGAAGGCGAATTTTGAGAATGATGAGGGCAATGAATGTATAAGGATGCTTTACTCAATTGATGTATGTATGGATTGTGATAAGAGTTGTATGAGCCCCAATAAAATGATTTATTAAAAATTACTCTTCAACTTAAAAAAATGAAACAAATCCATCATAAAAAGGCCAAAACTACACAGACACTCCATACCTAGGAGATCCAGTGGTGTTGTAGATTACAAAATAGACTACTATTTGCAAGTTCTGCAGTTCAAGACCATCATCTAATCCTCAGGAGAAAGACAAAGCTTTCTGATCATGGAAGGTTTTACAGTCTCAGAAATCCAAAGGGGCAATGATGGTTTGTCCTGCACAGTTTCTATGAATCTTAATTGATTCAACAGCAGTTAAGTTGGGTGTTTGGGGGGACAATCCCTATAACTGCACCTGAGATTGACCTATGGGAAAAAGGACAATCACAGTTTAAGTGGATCATCGCTAGACTTGTCTCTGAGTCCCTAAGACAGTCTTCTCTGGAAATGTCCACCTGGAAAAAAAATCACTCACTTGTGTCTCAGGTATTCTGGATGTGAATTAGCTAGTTTCTAGAGAATATACTAGAACAGATTGATCCATATATAAAGCCAAGGGTCACACAGCAGAATATGTTTCACAAATCCAGGCAGATGAACTACCTCAAGAAATGATTTCAAAATACTTTCCCTATGCAAATGAATGGATTGAAATTGAGGACACAACCTTGTATGAGTGTGCAAGATAAAAACAAATTTTAAAAAAATGTCCCCAAACAAAGCAACACACTCAGGGAATTAAAATAGAGATAAAATGACTCCAGGTGGGAATACACAGTTAAAATGGAGTCGGCATAAGTCTAAACATAGGACAAGCTACTAGAAACTTCTTCAGAGGAAACAGAAATTTACCTTTGGGCAATAAATAAGCAGGAGTAGCTCCCACACTCCCCCGGCTTTGTAAAAATTAAAGAAACAACGCAAAATTCTTGAAGAGTGTATGTGGGAAGGGAGATCTTCCGTACTTGGCTCTTGCCCTTCTATCGAGACCAATACGCTTTCCCAAAGAAAGACTGGCCTTCACTTTGGCTGAGTTCCTGCTCACTGAACCCCATCTTTGTACAGCTGGGCCTGTCTCTTTCTCCTTTTACTTGCCACCTGCCAGACTGTTGACTGATAGCCACCAACCTGGGTCACCTCGCTTGAGGCCTCCAGTCCTGGAAGGACTTAGCCCAGCTACCTGGGAATGCCAATCATGTCTCAGTGCGCGGTGCGTGCGCTGGAATATCACTTCAACAACCTCAAGGGTGGGTGTACTCCCCGCAGACACCCTACTGGCTGGCAAGGAGCCAGGGCATTTCCAGACCTGGGTTCTCCCCGCGCCCCGCTCCCCGGGGAAAGTTACTGCACAGGTCACAACATTGAGCAAACCTCAGGAGGAAGCCCTAACGTTCTGTGCACCAGCTGCAACCACTCGCTTCCTGAATAGCGTTCACTTCTTCATAGCGAGAGAAGAAAGGGACCCGGGGCTCATCTTTGAGCTGAAGATGTTCCAGGAGTCTCGGGGAGGTGGCACACTGTATGGAGACAATGCAGGGGGCTTAGGAGAGACCTGCAAAGCGACTAATCGGGAACACAGACGCCCAAAGCCAGTCTGGGATCCCCCTTTCTCCAACAGGTTTCTCGCAAGGAATTCCAACCAATCCCCAAACAGGGGGATGGGACCAGTCTCTGGGACACCCTCCCACATCTCACCGTACAAGGGGAGAGGTACTGGATAAGAGGAGGTGAGGGGAGAAGGGTGCTTGCACCCGAGCCAGGCTTCTGTGTGCGGCAAGGTCACCCCAACTGGTCACCAACACGACCCCAACGTGGGCGCGCCGACTACACAGAGCTCAGGCTGCAACACTTCTCTGGCTCCACACCGTGCACAGCAAGTAGGAACCTAGCTATGACCCTCACTTCCGGCTAGGACACTGCCACTTCTGTCCTGTCTCAGCGTGACCCGGAATAGGAGAAGCATAGTCATGGGTGTGATTGGGAAACACATAAGTGAAAATTCAGTCAGGACAGACTTCATTAAGCACAGATATTCAGGAAAATATGGATGTGGTAGAGGTTAATATGGATGTGGCAGAGACATCAAAAACAGTAGTTCCTGGTGCTTAAATTCCCACCAACATATCTGAAAGTTTGTTCTTCATAACACTGACCATACAGGAAATAATTCAGATGAGTTGGAAATAATGCAATGTGTAGGTCTTAGTGGGGAAACCCCCCCCACCAGATTCTTATCCTGAAAAACGGTTAGATTAGTATTACATGTATGATCAAAGTCACATATCCCATACAGCACTGAGCTAAAAGCACCAACCTGTGACATTCAGTATCCACATCAGAAAAGGTGACGCCTGAGTCACTGTGATAGTGGGTCAGGATGTCATTCTCTTACAACCAGAATCTCACAGCTGTGCTCAGGGCCTCATAAAACAATTAATAATACACTTCTACCATATCGACACAGTTGTATACAAAATAAACTGAATATGTTCTTCAGCTCTTGGATAGTCGAGTACATTTTAACTTCCAGGTGGTGCTTATACATGTCTGAGACTGAGAAAATCAACCACTGCATCACCTGTCTAGTTTTGGACTATTGTCTATAAGGACACTACTTGCTGTGGTAAAGATGAAACATGTTCTATAAAATGTAAAACACAAAAGCCTAAGGAGCTGTTTCTCTGCTCTCTGTGGTTCTATGAGTCAGAATTCACACAACAGCTCTGACTTTATTGTTCTTCTTTTAAATGTATTTTCTTATTCTATATATGTAAAACCTTTAGAGTTTTGTGTATTTGCAAACCGGAGGCAAAAACAAGAGATATATCACTTCAACCATGGAGCTTGGTAAACAAGAGGAAAACTTTTTAGATTGAAAGAGGCTGAGACAATGGGCTCAAATATAAGAACAATTATGAGGATGGTTTAGGGCAAGCCAGTGTTTCTCCCTGTGGTGATATGGTCACTATGATTTGGAACTAACTTAGTGACACCTAACAACAACCTCTCTTGTACAGGGACTGTATGTACAATAAGTACTGAAATGTTAGAGTGTTTCTTTTTAAAATAAGCAGTAAAATAATAATCATTCCAGAATCTTGTTGAAAAAAATATAATCATGGTTTTAATATGTATACCTGCAATATGAATCAATAGTAAAGGACAAAATTGAATAAATATAGATTTGTACAAGAAACCTTTTTATTAATGCATGAGAAACTTTAAAAGAAAATTTTATGACTACAGAGAATATGGGGTAAAATTATTTATAAAATACACTCTACAACAGAATATATTATACTAATATTTTAACAATAAAGGAACATATTTGATGATTACATAACTATTGGTTTAGGTGAGTGAGTAGATCATACATCAGACCAGTTTATCTTTACATTTGTGGAAATGGGATGGATTGAGTTAGAGAGCGCCTATCCCTGACTTTGAGTTCATATTTCAACTTGATTAAGTGGGATTATTACCAGGGATACAAGAATGTTTCAATATTAGAAAAAATTAATGTAACCAACCACATAAATAGGACAAATAATAAGAACCATATCATATTAATAGATGCATAAAAGGCATTTGACAATATCTACTACCTATTCCTGATAAAAACCCTCAATAACATAGAAATAGAAAGGAGAGATCTCAACACATGAAATATATTAAAGGAAACATTCTGTGTAGGACAATTAGTTGACTGTAACTTGGTCGAAATAGACACTTATTCACATAGAAAGGTTTCATAAAAACCTATGTGAACATAAGAACCCACAGATTGGGGGGAAATAAATCTTTAGCAGTGCGGGGAGAGAGAGAGAGCAAGGGAGGAGAAGAAGACAACAGGATAACTGGCATTTTCAGGGATTCCCCATCTTGATGCTCACCTGATCATACACAGGGAGCAGAGCCTGAAGCACAGGGAGCAGAGCCTGAAATCAGTGTCTGAGTTTCAGAGGCGTCCAGGTGAAAAGCAGGAGAGATGTGGTCAGGTGGAGCAGATGGCAGCAGATGCTGTCAAGTGTGTGTCTCTGTGGCCCTAGCTGCTGGAGTGTCTCTTGGGGAAATTCCCACTTGGGAAGCATGCCTTCCACCCATCACTTTTCTTTCAGTTTGTCTTTGTGCCTGGACTTGTGTGGTGTTGGGATTCAAATGCAAACGCTTTTCAAATGCAAGCTGGGCCACCCAACGTGCTCAGATTTCAGCAGGGCTTCCAGACTAAGAAGAAACTACTAAGAATGAATCCTTTGCCTTGCCAGGCCCTGAGCCTCACCTCCAGGAACCTCCCTCCACGACACCCTCATTACCTCCAGGCCCCGCCCCTTCCCACAGAGACCACCCCACCCCCTCCCTAGGTGATAGTTTCCTGCTGAACCCATTTCCTCTGAGTGAGAAGGATCCAAGAGTGCGGCCCAAGAGCTTCTGTGGGTGAGTTTCTGTGTTTCTGTGCTGATCCCTGGCGCGGAATCCCCTGCAGGCCTGGAGTCCCAGCTGTGTCCGGGTTCCCGTGGACGTTACACTTCCCGCACCCCATACAACAGTGTTCCAGGTCGCCGCGACCCCCTGGGACATTTCCAGTTAAATCCTTATTGAATTGGTTGCAGGCCTTTGCCTTCGGGCGCGGGAATACTCTGGCCGCTTTTCCTGCTCAGAGCTCCTCCGTCCAGAAAGGCGCGATTGCGTGTTTTTTTTTTTTGGGGGGGGGGGTTGCCTGGGGCCTGTCCCTTCGTGTCAGGTCGCGGGCATGAGAGCATGGGGACCCCAGAGTGGCCTTTACTGAAAGGAGAGGCAGCCTTGCAGTCATCAGGCCACCCCACTGATGACCGAGGTCTGTATTAGAGCTTAACTTCTCAGCACCCTGCTTTGCAAAGGGGTACCAGAGCAGTGACAGCCCCAAATCCCCGCACAGATCTGGTCCTTGCATAGATTGCAGAGCCCCACATGGAGTGAGCCTCTATTGAGTGGTTTCTGCCCAGGAACCAAGGTAGTAGGTAATCTGTCCCTCAGGCTTTGCAGGGTGGCTTTGCTTCACCTCTGCAGGCAGCCCATGGAGAAGCAGTTTCTCTTGGAGGTTTGCCTGAGTGTGTGTCCTTGATGGAGGTCACCAAACTGGAGACAGTCCAGGGGACTCCTAGTCAGGAGCCACTTGCTTTTAGCCTTTCCCTGACTGCATTGGTCAGGAGGCCCTGGACCCATTTTGTAAGCCTGCTATCTAAGGATGGAATGTCTGCCATTGAGATGCATGCTTTTGTGAGTTTCCTTTGCCCCGCCCCTCCCCCACACCCTCTTTGGCTCACATCTCAGTTGTGAACCTTGGAAGCCATTTCCACCTCCTGTTGGTGGCTTCCTTCATTCAGATGATGTGTTTGTGCCCTTGTGCTGCCTTTGTCTCATAAGATTTAATAGATGTTCTCTTTAAACTATATTTAAAACGCGGTCTCCTTTTTACTCTACTGCATGTTCTTAACCATTTCTGCCCATCAAAAACTAGCTTGTGCTCTGATTTGGACTACAAAAGGAACTCCAATCTCAAATATAATTTACGGAGAACATTTATTAATTATTAAAAGAGACAAAGAGAATACAAAGACGCGGACCCATCACCGGATGGAGATCATAGTGCAGTTCAGGGAAACAGTCAAGTCGGGAATCGAATGAAATAAGATTGCAACAGAGGAAACGGTCACACGTTTCTGATTGGTGGAGCATCAGTACAGCATGTTATAAATGGGACTACAGAAGCAGGGACAGGACTGTAACTGAGCCACCTTCATTGCCAGATAGAGCATTTTACAAGATTGTTCCAAGTCCTTCTGACCCAGGCAGTCAGGGCTCAACTGCTAAGGCATGGCTCCTGACTATAGGACCCTCTGCATTACCTGGAGATCAGTGAATGGTATTCACCTTCCCAGTTCCTCTGTCCCTGGGCCAATTTAATCTATTTCCTTGCTTGATGATCAGAAAGAATTCAATGGAGGCTTAATCTACAGCCATCTATCCTATGGCGCTTTACTCACTGGAGTGCTAAGACTTTAATCTCTAATACAGCTCCTGAGATTTGTGTCTGCGGATGCTGGACTTTTCCACTTGGAGTGTGAAGAGCCCCAGGGGGGGGATGTTTCCCCTATAAGCCTCATCTCAGAGATTGGTTGCATTGATGGCTCATCTCTCTTTAAACTGCCACTTTCCCCCCTGCCGCCACCCTCTTATGATCCTTCTTGGCTCTTAGAGCTTGCTGGCCCAGATTTAATATCCACTCATATTTTTAATAGGGAGTTTTGGTTTCCTTTTACATCCTTTTGATTTGCAGGACCCAGCAATTATTTTACTTACTTATTTTCAAGTCATTTTATGTATTAATGTGGAGAAATAATAGGTCTTCACCTGTAGTGTTTCAGTTTTGAAAATCCACAGGGCAGTTCTACTCTGTTCTCGGGGGTCACTGTGAGTCAGAATTGATGTAAGTTAGTGGCACATGTGGTCAAGGTCAGCACTTTTTGGTAATTTCAGTTATTTTATTTTCACAGTGACATAGATTGAAATCCATCATTTATCCTACTGGATACAGAAAGCGTTTGAAATATCCTGATGTTTATTAATTAACCAGATGAATTTAGCTTCTATATTTTCCAGCTTATGCTTGAGTTGGTCCCCATCCTCCCCAACCCCCTCTCCCCACATGATTTATTTTGAAATCATTAATAGTGGACATACATCCACATCCTAATGGCTGCATACTGTGACTGAACGACCCTAAGTATCATTTGCTAACCTGCTGACACTAGCCTCTATATTTCCATTGCTTAAGCTTGCTATTTCTGCATTGGTCCCCGGACCCACCAGATTCAAAATGTTAGTGGGCTGCTGCCCATGCCCATGTTGGATATCAGCAGGAAGTTCCCTAGCTGCTCCACCCCCCTTAGTCAGCGTGTACAGTTGTGATCGGAGGAGAAAAGTATTCCCGCCCGTTCGTGGTTTCTTGCTGTATAAACCAGAGTTCAAGTAGTGCGCTTGGGGCCCGATGGATTGAGCGCCAGCTGTTTCCTGGCGGCCAGCTCCAGTGAAGCTTTGCATTTGATCCTTTTCCCTGTGGCCCTGATTAATCTTTTGATTTACTTTTTTTTCATATGTTAGCTCTTCAATTTGTTTGCATTTGCTGTTCAAGAACTGAGTCCTACTAATAGCTCCTCCTTTTAAAATTTGTGTCATGATTATTTCTAATAGAAGGCAACCTCCAGATATATAACTGTTATATATAGTAAGATAGCATGTTATTTAAAATAAGATACCATTTTCTCTGTGCCCCACTGCATGGTAATGCTTGAATGTTCTAGCCTTTTATCCACGCGTTCTTGATAAGAGGCTTGTTTTGTCCACTGCGCTACAGTGGATTCTGTGAGTGATGTCACAGCACCTTCCACTCCTCCTTGGGGTTTCTAGGCTATAATCGTGCGTTACCAGATGGCCACTTCATGGAGCTGCCAGTCCTTTAACCACTGGAGCAGTGGGGCTTCTTCACGTACTAATTTAGATGGGCCACACTGACATGTTATTCATTGCAGACATGGTGATTCTTAATGGGAATTATATTTGTTTTTGATTTAGTCATAATTTCAATGTAATATCCATGTGTATACATAGACAAGAATATGTGATCATGTTCAATTTCCCCTTTGGTTAGGTGTCATGGAGTTAGTTCCATCTCATGGCTATGTCATGTGTTATAGAGCAGAACTGTTCCATAGTTTTTCTGGAGCATCATGTTTGTGGAAGCAGATCTCCTGTTCTTCCACAGTAATGCGGGCTGTTTACCCCCATCAAGTCTCAGGGGAACAGTCTAGTGCAAGCTGTTTGTGCCACCTAGAAACTTTGTCCCACCCCCCAAAACAAACTCACTGCCACACAGTCAATTCTGACTCATAGTGTTCCTGCATAGGTATCTGATAACAAAATCTATACAGAAGCAACCAGCCTCATTTTCCTTTTGCAGATGTGCTGGTGAGGTTGAACTGCCAGCCTGCAGAGTAGCAAATGATACCAGAATTCATTTTTCCCCCAAAGGAATGAACCAAATCAAGCATCTGCCATCAAACCCACACCAACTCCTGGAGACTCTATGTGAGTCAGAGTGCAGGGATGTTGCCGAGGGGTTTCAGTGACTGGTTTCTCAAGTGCATCACCCAGGCTTTCTTCCCTGGAGACTGAGTAGACACACACTTCCAGCCTTTCCATGAACACCTATCCATGGTAACCATTATCATGCTCAGGGACATAAAAAACTAAGCAAGACACACATGTGTGTATGTACACACATGCCAGAACCTATGAAACCTGGCAATCTATCAAAGAAGGAAAATTCAAAACTACAAGGAGATTGAGTTTCTAACTATAACATGAAAAACCACACAGTTGAATTTGTAAAATTTGCAGGACCCAGAAAAATAAAGTCATTCTGTAAATTTTCAGCTCTCAAGTTTTTATGTGTATCGTACATATATACGGTAACCTAACTGGTCTCTTTACCATAGATAGAGAATAAAATTAATATCAGCTTTAATAGATCTTTAAGAGAGATGCTATATGTAAATAGCTTAGTATTCTTTCTGAATTATCATGGAAGATGAACAGGGATCCTAAATACTTTTAAGATGTACAATATTTGAGGAATTAAAAAAGATTTATGACATTATTCTATTTAGCATAATTTTGCACTGTTTAGCATAATCTATTAGGAAAAGATATGCAGTAGCTTCCAAATGGAAAAATTCCATTATTTTTATTCCATTTTCCCATGGCCTTTTTCAAAAACCCCTTGTGCATTCATGGCATGAAGGATTGGCTACCAATGAGCTCCTTGTATCTCAATTAAGTAATACTTGTTAAATATCAATCATTTGCCTACCATTGGGTTCCATATGGTGACTGTATGTGGTTTCAGAGTAAAACTATGCTCCGTAAGATTTTCATTGGCTAACTTCAGAAGTTGTTGATTTCTTCTAAGGTTGCCTTCAGTCTCTAATCATTTGTTTGGTAGCTGAGCACTCTGTTGCTCACACTACTCAGGGACTCCATTTAGGGACCTGCATCTTGAAGTGTGAGTGCTTACAGGCAGAGCCCTGTGTAGCCTGATGTGTCAGGAATTAGCTTCCCTTACAAATTGGTGGGCCTTTCTGGAGCTGCTTTTCTTTTTCTGTAGGTCTTTCATGAGTTCCTGTAATGATACTTTATTGTATGTGGGACACGTGAACAAAGGAGTCCTTTTGTCCAGTGGGTTAAATATTGGGCTGCTGACTGCAAGGGCAGCTGTGCACACTCACCAGAAATGTGCAGAGAAGATGAGTCTGCCTGCTCCACTAAAGATGTGCAGGCGTGGGAGTCCTACAGGGAGTTCTGCTCTGTGATAGCTCTGCTGTGAGTTGGACCAGATGTGGTGGCAGGGAGTTATGTGCGGACAATGCCAACCCTTGTTCTTGACCCCTTATTAGCTATTTGAGGCTAAATGCAATTTGATTCACATTTTTTGTGGACTCTTGTGAAGTGCAAAAAATAAAATATTTTTTGTTGACAGTTTTGGGAACTGATATATTAGTGGAGGAGAGTTTTTTGGAACATGCTATTTTTTTTAATCATTTACGTTGGGCTCAGACAACTCTTATCACTATCCATACATCCATCCACTGTGTCCGATGTCTCCCTTCACCCACTTTTCTGTTGTTCATCCCCCATTTGTCTTTAGTGATCTTATAGGGAAAGTGAGCACACAATGGTATGAAATTTTGGAACATGCTACTTTTTTATTGATTTCAATCTTTTTGCATTTCTTCATTGAAATCCCAACGACACACCTTTCTGACTTCCTTTATCCTTATAAAAATGTATTTGTTCAACCTGGGCTTTGACTATCCTTAAAACATAGCAAGTACATTTCTTCCTAATACCCTGTGGTCTGGTATTTTCTCCTCTAGGAACAAACTCTTTTGGACTACCCATTAGTTAATCCCATCACAT
This sequence comes from Tenrec ecaudatus, assembly GCF_050624435.1. Taxonomy (NCBI): domain Eukaryota; kingdom Metazoa; phylum Chordata; class Mammalia; order Afrosoricida; family Tenrecidae; genus Tenrec; species Tenrec ecaudatus. Next base: position 419,135 of record NW_027458855.1, read on the forward strand.
CCTTCAAATCACTGTTTTCAATGAATGCAATTGATTAGACTACTAAGGGCAGATAAGGAAAACCACTTGTAAACAAAAGGGCCCCATAGGCAGGTACACAGAATGATTTCACAATGAAATCAGCTGAGAGAGTACCTGTTTTCACCGCCCCTCTGTATTGAGGACAGATGTTTGCTCTGGGTCCTAACTAGAGTAATTAATTAGAAGCATTTAAAAGGATGCTTTTCTTGTTGTTAGTTACCATCTAGTTTTCTCCAATTTATTACAACACTGTGCACCCATGGTGATGTAGTGTGCTATGCGTTGGGTTGGTACCCACATGTTCAGCCATTCAAAACCGCTCACTGGTCCACAGTAGAAGATGAGGCTTTCTACTCCCTTAAAGAGTTGCAGTTTCAGAAACGCACAGGCCCTGTTCTACTCTGCTCTGTGGGGTTGCTTTGAGTCAGAATTGACTCAATGACAGTAATTTAAAAAAAAATGTACACCAGAAAGAAAAACATGCCCTGTGACCTCCGTACTCTGACTTCAACATGGTCAGCTTTTATCTCTGAGACTGGAATGGTGACTTTGAGCTCTTCACATATTGGTCATAAACCTGAACGTCCTCATTTGCATTTCTTTTAACTATTGCCTCTTTTGTTTTACTTTCTTGCTGGTGCTTCTTCATGCTCCACTTATTTTCCAGTGTGGGAAGTTCCATGAATGCTTATTGCTAACGAGCTTTTCATTTAGTGGCTGACCATGGAGCTTCCCTCTCCGGCCCCTGAAGACCTAGGTGCTCTTTGACTCCTTAGCCTGTATGTTTGAGAAACGGAAATCGAACTGAGCATTTGCAAATTCATCACAGAACCTTCCCATGTTGTTAGAATTTCCTTATCATGCCAGGGTTCTCTGGCTAGTGTTTCCTAAAGTGATCATTTTATTTCTCCCTACACTAGCTCACGAAATGTAAATATGTATGTGTTAATGCTTAGGCTCCACCTCTGTTGCATTTCTCATATGAGTTATTATCATTTGGCCTTGTGCTTTTGTTCTTGTTATTTACTGTGGAGTGTTTTCAACTCATAGCCACCTCATGTGTCCAGGGTTGAACTGTTGGTTTTGGAATGGTGTGCCCTCTCAGAACACATTGGTCTGGTTTTGTTCTGATTTGCTCAATGGTTTTTTATTTGCTCAATCAATCTAATAATTTCTTATATGCAAGAGCCAGTTGTACGGCCCTGAGGTAAGCAGTATTGTCTGAGGGTCCTGGCTTTTCCAGGACAATGCGTTCCAGTTATCTGAATTGAATAGATTGTTTTCTTCGTCTCCTCTTTGTACTACACAGAAGATCCAGATCATCTCTGTAACTGATGACTGACAGAATAAAAAGCTCTGGGCATATGAACAGAAATGTAATTGCCAGGCATTTAGTTGTACACACATGGACCTGCATGCTGACCTGGTTCAACAAGTTTTCATTTGAGCAATACTGAAATTGTGAGTAATGTTGGTGACTTCAGCTCTATCCCATTGGGAGCAACATCTGCTTAAAAGTGAGTGACAAGAGGACTAAATGAGCCAATGTGGCCAAATCTTTTTGGAAATTGCCTCAGAATCGTGGTTGCTGAATAAATGCAGTGTTTTATCATGAACATGTTGTGTGAAAGAGGCCCTAGTGGTTCACTGGTTTAATCGATGCCGCTGGCCAGACCCTCTGTGGCTCCAGCATTCCAGGCCCATCAAGGGAGGCCAAGGAGGCTGCGTGGGCCCGTGAAGATTTACAGACTTGGAAACACTAGCGAGCAGTTCCACTCCGTTTTATGGTCAAAATGAGTTAAAATGTACTTGACCGCAGTCCATTTGGTTTTGGTTCATCATGAAGGAATGGGAAGGCTTTAAAACCCGGCACCCGATGCACTGCTGTGGATGAGATTTTGAAAGGCTTATTGGATCGACACTAGGTTACACTGTTGTAGCAGAATTGTGGAGTGACCGTGACAGCTCATGCGACTTTATGCCATAGCTAGTTGGCCATGCTGTGAAATCTTAGCATAAAGTGCAACCTTTTCTATGTTGTTGTTAGGTGGCTTCGTGTCCATTCCAGCCCCTAAAGCCCTCTATGTAACAGCGCGACACACTGCCCTGTCCTGCACCATCCTCACATGTTCCCACGTTGGAGCCATTGCGACAGCCCCTGTGTCGATCCATGTTGGCGAAGGCCTTTCTCTTCTTTGCCTCTCTCTCCCTCACCAAGCACCATGTCCTTCTCCAGGGACTGGTCTCTCCTGAAAAGATGCGGGAACAAAAGTATGACAAGTCATGGAGGCCAGTCCCACAGCTGAGAGAATGCTAGTGGTCATCATGTTCAGCTAGTCGGCCTTCCAAGATCTGCAAATGTGAAAAAAATCTTTAAAAATCTAAAATGTGAAAAACATCTCAAAGCCTGGTATGTAAGTCCTAGTATCCTAACAGTTTAACATTGAAATGCACTGAAGTTCAGTCAACTTATAAGAAAATTGGAACCTAAGTACATTTTCCCAATCAGCAAAAAGGACATGCTATTATGATACTGAATATATTGTGCTCTTTTGTCAGTATATCCTATGAGCTTAGTGTGTATTGATGTGCGTATCCAGTATTTTTTGAGGGGAGCAGTCCATAATAATTACATGACAGTAGCTTTGTCTCAGTGGAAAAATTTTCAAGATATCTGCATATATTCTTTTTTTTAATCATTATATTACAACTCATCACAATCCATACATCAATTGTGTAAAGCACATTTGCACATTCATTTCCATTATCAATCTCAAAGCATTTGCACTTCACTTAAGCCCCTGGCATCAGTTCCTCATTTTTGCCCCTCCCTCCCCACTACCCCCTCCCTTATGAACCCTTGATAACTTATAAATTATTATTTTGTCATATCTTATACTGTCCAAAATGTCCCTTCACCCACTTTTCTGTTGTCAATCCCCCAAGGAGGAGGTTATATGTAGATCCTTGTAATCAGTTCGCTCTTTCCACTCCACCCTCCCTCCATCCTCCTGGTATCGCCACTCTCACCACTGGACCTGAATGGATCATCCACCTTGGATTCCTTGTTTCCATGTTCCTATCTGTACCAGTGTACAGAGGGTATCTATATTCTATTGTTACCTTTCACTCTTGCCCGGTTTCCCTTTTCAATAGCTTGTCCTATCTCATTGAAAATACAAAATACACAAGCGTGCAACTGCAGAGTGACTGGAAAGTAGGCGAGTAACATAGACACTCTATAGAAAATTTCATAATTCCCCAAATAATCATCTCTATCACCAGGTAATATGTCAGCTCTTGATCACGTAGAATTCTCCAAGAAGATACCATGACTCCAGGGCTTTGGGTCCCTACTTTGTTAGTTCATACCAGCAGCTCTCCAATGGCTAAGGAGGGGCGACAGGGAGAAGCACAAATTCTGCAGTGTTTCCTAGTTGTCATCTTCCTTTCACCCTGTGCTTCCTGTTCTGATAAATATTCTAATTTCAATCTTCCCTCCAATGGAAGAGAGGATATGAATTTGGAATCGAGGCTTTTATTTTTGATCATTCATCTGATTTATGTGTTCTGACTGTTCTCTATTCTGAAACAGCTAGATAGAAATAAGGCTGCAGTTGGTCACAGACAAACTGTACAGAGATAAACTCATTATGCTAGAAGCATGCAGTCCTTGGGATAACATGTAATTAGTGAGGGAGTGTGTCTAGTGCAGTGTTTCTCAACCTTCCTAATGCTGCAACCCTTTAATACAGTTCCTCATGTGTGCTCACCCCCCAACCAAAAAATTATTTTCATTACTGTAATTTTGCTACTGTTATGAACGGGAGAACCCTTTGAGAGGGTTGTTCAACCCCCAAAGGAGTTGCAACCCACAGGTTCAGAACAGCTGATCTAGTGGGTGAAGTGGGTTAGCTAAACCCTGATGGAAATCCTTAGAGCAAGACCCCTGTGTCTAATGCCCATGTGAAGTCTCTGTTTCCCCAGGACTGTCTTCTTCATCCTTTCACATAGTGGAATGCATGGTACCTTGCCAAGCCAGAATATACGGGATGTTTTAGGACACTGTGGCTGTTGAGGAGGTGGCTCTGAATTTCTCCGAGGAAGAATGGGCATTGCTGGACCTTTCTGAGAGGAAACTATAGAGACACGGGATGATGGAAACTTTTAGAAACCTGGCCTCAGTAGGTATGAATATTTTCATTAAAAACGGAAAGATGTGTGCGTGCGTGTGTATATGTATGTTTGTGTATGTTTCATACTCAGTGATGCTATTGCAGTATGTGAGCTGAGTAATGGGAATACTTTGTTATGTAAACAAGTGTAGTACTTTCCTCTCAGGAGCATGATGTCATGTTTCCCCATGAATATAAGGCTCTTAGTGTTATACTGATTTCTTATATCAAGTGTGACTATGAGTCTACTAAGTTTCCTTACGTGTTATAAATGTGAGTGTTGACCTTTGGTGCAGAGAGGCTATGTGTGCATTGTGCCTTGTAAGAGCTCTGTGTTTTTTCAAGGTTAACATGATAGCTTTATCTATTTATTATCTATTTATCCATTGTGTGTCAAGCACAGTTGTACATGTGTTACCTCATCATCCTCAAAACATTTGCTTTCTACTTGAGCCCTTGGTATCAGCTCCTCAATTTCCCCCCTCCCTGCTCACTGCCTCTCCATCATGAACCCTTGATAATTTATAAATTATTATTTTTTCATCCTTACACTGTCCGATGTCTCCCTTCACCCACTTTTCTGTTGTCCATCCCCTAGGGAGGGGGTTTTATGTAGATCCTTATAATGGGTCCCCCCTTTCTGCCCCACCTTCCTTTCACCCTCATGATAGCACCACTCTCACCACTGGTCCTGAAGGCATCTTCTGCCCCAGATTCCCTATGTTTCAGGTTCCTATCTGTACCAGTGTGCATCCTCTGGTCTAGCTGGATTTGTAAGAGAATTAGGTTCATGATAGTGGAGGGGAGGAGGAGCATTTAGGAAGTAGAGGAAAGTTGTATTTTCATTGTTTCTACACTGTACCCTGACTGGCTCGTCTCTTCCCTATGATCCTTCTGTAAGGGGCTGTCCAGTTGCTGACAGACGGGCTTTGGATCCCCAATCTTCACTCCCCTTCATTCACAATATGCCCGATACTGATCCCATCGACACCTTGTAATCAATCCATAGGTTGTGTGCTTTTTCCATGTGGGCTTTCTTGCTTCTAAGCTAGATGGCCACTTGTTTACCTTCAACCCTTTAAGATCCCATATGCTATATCTTTTGGTAGCTGGGCTCCATCAGTTTTCTTCACATTTTCTTTGCACACAGTTGTCTTCAGCTATCATCTTAGGAAGGTGAGCATCGTGGAATGCCAGGTAATAGAACAAAGTGTTCTTGCATTGAGGGAGCACTTGCATGGAGGCCCAATGTCCATCTGATACCGTAATACTAAACCTATTAATATATGCACCTAGATCTATTTCCCCACCCTAATATAAATATATTTACATATGCACATGCTTGTATTTAGACTTCTGTAAATGCTCTTTGTCTCCTAGTTCTTTCCTCTATTTCCTTTTACTTTCCTCTTGTCCCACTATCATGCTCTGTCTGTAGTTCAGTAATTTCAGGGTTTCAGTAATATTTCTCAGTTACATTGCCTTGATCAATCCCTACCAGGCATCTTACACCCTCCTTGCCACTTATTTTGTGTCAGGGGAAAGGCCAGACCCTAACACATCACAGCGGGTCGGTTGGTGCAATTGTACAGTGATAATAAATAAAGATTATAGTAAAGTCATAGGGAGCATGAGAGATAGAAGAGAGATTGAAATAATGGAGTCAGACACATTTCATAGTTGCATGTTCACCTCAGCCTCACTTGGTGGTCCACATGGGGAGAGAAATATTTATTGCTAACCAAGGCTTTTATATCATCTGGGGATGTGCAGGCCCCCTAATTACAGGTGAAGAAATCCATCACAGGAAAGTGTTGTGCTATAGGTAATATAGTAATGGGAGTGGGCTGCTGTAGGGATTCATATGCTGTTGGAAGAGGAGGGAGTAAGGGTGTGCATGTGACAAGATGGGCGGACCCGAGATTCAGCATGGCAGCCTAACTTTGGATGTCACTGAGCAGGTTTGACCTGTTCTCTGGTTCACTGTAGAAATCATTATCAGTAAGGTGTACTGTAAACCCACCTTGCAGGGTCTAAATTGAAGCCTTTAGGGGGAAGTATCCCATTGTCCTTAACAGCAGGGATGGGCCCTATATGTGGTGGGACTAGACAGTCCTCTGACAGCTGATTGCCTTCAGGGAGGTAACTTAACAATTATTTACCATTAATTGTGAGCAGTGTCCTAAGTCTAACATATATTTGGGGGAGATGACTTGGAGAAATCTTTCTGTTTCCCACTATTTTGGATCACTTATTGATTGTTCCCTTTTCCCTGGGTTGGTTAACACCACTTTCTTTCCCCCACCTCCCCTTCTCCCATGTCATGCTCCCCGCCCCAACCATGGGTCCTGTTGCTTTCTCCTCCAGATTGTTTATCTGGCCTATATTATCTAGTTAGAAGTGCAGATATAATATGCACACACACACACACACACACATACACACACACAAGCACACATACACACAAAAGAGCAAAACAAAATGACAAAAGAAAACAAAACAACAGCAACAAGAGAAAAAGGGAAAAAAGAGAAAAGCCTGTAAAAAGTTAGAGGTCTGTATGTTGACCTTTAGGAGTGCTTTTCTGTGGAGTCTGATGGGGTGCCACGCCCTGGCCCCCGAGTCTAATTTTGGTACTCTTGGGACTTCCTTGCTCTACTTCCCTTGCTGTTCTGTTGCACAACACCCTTAGTGTTTTGCCTGGGTGTGGTGGGGTCAGATCGGATGCAATTCCCAAACTGTCTCCAGTGTTGTCCCCTATAGGGCTATAGGTCAGTGAGGGATGTCATGACTCATAGTCGGGGCAGCCATAGTGCTTCTTTTTGCATGGGCTGCTCAGAGCAGGCATATTGTCCTCAAAGCTTGGTGGGCCAGGATGTGTGCTCCACTCTCTCTTCCTCCCCCTTCATTTTCTCCCGTGCGCTCTGATCAGACATGTCCCTTTCCCTGAGCTGTAGCTTCAGTGTTGTCCTCTGAAGTAAATTCTTCTGGGGGAAGGGGCAGCTGTCCTCTTAGTTGGGATTGGGGCTGGCCCCTCTGATATTTTTGTTATAAATATATTTTCATCCACCAAAATTCCACAGACCTAGAGGAGCATAGGACTGGCTCAGTGTCAGGGAATTGATGATTATCTTTTCACACTTTCCTTGTGATGTGTTTTTCTCCAAGAGCAGCATGTCAGGTACACCTTTTCGCCCTCATATGACACTAATGTGATGGGGATCTGCCTTAGGCTGGGTTCTCTAGAAAAATAAAACTATAGACACTGACATATGCATAAGAGAGAGCTTTTCATCAAGAGAACATCCCAGCCCAGTCCAACTGAAGCCCATGGGTCCAATGCTACCTAGAGCATCCATGGCTCAGTGTGTTCAAGTCCCCAAACTTCAGTTTTTGGGTGAGCATCAATCCTATCTGTTGTCCAGCTTGATATATGTGTGTGTATCACATACATATATGTGTGTGTATCACATACATATATGTGTGTCTATATAGTCACTCTAATATTATATGTGCACACGAATGCCTTGGTTTAGTTTATTAATTCATCAGTATATGAGGACCTTCAACACTACAGAAAACTACAGGACTCTAAATTCATGCTTTCATCACAGAATGGGTGGAAACAAATTCCCTGTTTCAGGGTTTTAATCTGAATACATTTGTACTTCCTTTTCTGTAAGATAAATGCTATAATTTTGATCATGCTGTATTTCTTTTTTTATTAAATCACTTTATTGGGTCTTGTAGAACTCTTATCATAATCCACACCTCCATCCATTGTGTCAAGCACATTAGTACATTTGTTGGCATACTCATTCTCAAAGCATTTTCTTTCTACTTGAGCCCTTGCTGTCAGCTTCTCATTTTTATTCCCCCCTCCTCATGAACCCTTGATAATTTGTAAAGTATTATTTGTTCATCTCTTATACTGCCCTATGTCTTCCTTCACCCACTTTTCTGTTGTCTATCCCCCTGGGGAGGGAGTTATACGTAGATCATTGTGATAGGTTCCCTCTTTCTCCCCCCACCTTCCCCTTCCACTTCTGATTAACAATTAATAGTTAGGGAGTTAAGTACCAAGAGTTATTTCAGCGTGTTTAAATGTAGCCTACAATGTTTTAGCATTTATTAGCTATTCATGGCATATCGTGAATATTTTATGGATGTGATAATTAAATTATGATTAAAGGAATTTTTATGTTTTTTGGAAGCCTCTTCCTTAAAAAAAAGTGAACCTGGTAGCTCTAGTTAGAACATACAGTCAATTTTTAATATCACTGGTAAAAGTGGACATTTATGGTTGTCCTTTTTCTGACGTGGGGTGATGTTTTTTCAAGTATGACTTTTTCTTTTTAGGAATGTATATTAGCATATTAACATTTTGAACTATATTTGTTTTATGTTAGATTTGTAGAGTTATTTTTCCTTAGCATGAAAAGTCTTTGACTTTGTTTAGTAAATTTTGTGTCTATTTAGATTATTAATTCTTTTTTACATTAATTGGTATATATTACAGTGCTCATTTTCTTATATTAAATCAACTCTAGGATAGATTCTACTTAATTATCATGTGTAATTATTTTCATGTGTTTTCTGACTCTATTCCCAATGTTTTCAAGAACTTTTTCATGTAGATCCATTATCAATATTGCTCTACAGTTTTCTTGAAGTAGCATTATCTGACCTTGTTTACAGGTTATTACTGGTCTCATAGAAAATATTAGTAAGGTTACTCTGACAATCATTGTTATGTTTCACCCAATAACGTGAACTTAGACAAAAAGAATAAAGCGTCTATTCATATTGCGTGAATACTCTCCTGTCTAGCTGCCAGAATCTTCATCTTTAATCTGTCTTACAGTTAGCCTTGAAGTTTCTCATGGAATTGAATTGTGATTCAGTTGATTGTAAACTTTCTGAACATCCTGAAACCCACTCGACTCTCATAGATCACTTGCTCTGGCTGGATCCTCTAGAGTGATAAATGATTTACACCCCTCTTGACGGGACAAATCGTCACTCACACCTGAGACTATGGATGGGACATCCTTGAACCCAAGCCAATAAGCCCACTACTACAGTGTGTGTTGTTTGCCATCAGTCAGCATTACCTAGAAAGCTTGGAATCCAGAATTTAGGTCAAGATGACAAAATGGTTTGATCAGTCATCTCTTTTCTGGATACATCTTGCATTTTTAAGCATCTTCCCTCACCTTGGCTCTTACCACGACCCCTTGCCATTCCATGACTGTAAGCTGCAGTCTTTCCCAAAGGCTTTAAAATCGGGCATCTGTAAACACAAGAGCTTAAGAGAGTAGCAAATAAGGATTCCCCTGGCTTGTTTTCTTGTTTAGAATATCTCTATCTTGGCCAAGGTACCTCTAGGATGTGCTATTGGTGTCGCTCTGTCTCTTGTTGTCCACCTGTACAAAAACTTTCTCTAGTTACTACACTATTGTGCATAAATGGCCACCCAACCATAGGGATTTCTTCACACAATAGATATTGTAAAGAATACCCAGGATGCAAGGGGATTGGAGTAGGTTTTACTTAATGAGAAGCTCAGCCTGAGTTGGAGTGGCAGATATGAGCGTGATTCAGCTTGATCACTTTCACCAGATATGTCAAGGGTTTTGGTCTGAGGTTCCGTTATGGGCTTTTAAAGAACATTCTTCATAAAATATTCCGTTCTTCAGTTAGATTGCTGGTGAAAAGAAGATATTTACCTTCAATGGAGCTTGAGAAATTTGAGGCCTTAAGTACTTCCACTTTGTGGATCCAAAGTTGATCATGATATTTGGGAAATTAGTAAAATTGCTCTGCAAAGATAGAGTGGACCCTTGTTTAATGCAAACCCTCAGCTTTGAGCAGGATTTTGATCCCAGGTGGTGGGGGTGGTCACTATTTAGCGCAAGAAGTACAGGCCAAGAAAGTGATATGCCTTTTTCAACATTGCCTCCTCTTCTGTTTCAGAACAAAGATTTGCCACAGAGAAATACAGTCCAGTCTAGGGAGCTAGAAATCTGGTACTAGTGTCTTGCACATTGAAGCATGACAAGGAAGGACTTCAACTTCTGACTGGGTCGTGAACCAAATCCATTCACCTGACTCCAAGCAGGGTGAGCATCCCTGGGGTTCCTGGGGTCAGCACTGGGCAGAGGAGTTTGAGGGGAAGCAGGAGGGATCTGAGCTTTCTGGGGTCTGAACCCAGGAAACACCAGTGTACAAGAACCCAGGCTGCCCCATTGGTCGGGGTCCGAGCAATTTGCGCATCTCCCGGAATGATAGAATTTGCTGATAATGTAACCATGTATAATTGTATTAGAACTTAAATTGTGAGCACTCCAGTTTGCAAAAGGCGGGTGGCATAGTGGTTACAGATTGGACTGCTAACTGCAAGGTCAGCAGTTCAGAATTACAAGTCACCCCTGAGGAGAAAATCAAGGTTTCCAATCTTGGTAAGAGTTATAGTCTCCGAAATCCACAAGGGGCCATTCCACCTCCCTTTAAAGGGTCACTGTAACCAGAATCCACTCTGTGGCACTGAGTTGGGTTTAAGGTTTGCATTGCTGATGACAGTGACAACTCTGTCCATTTGCTGCCTCCCCAGTTTGATTAAGCCTCCATTGAATTCCTTTTGATAATTAGCCAAGAATGTAGATCATCTTACCCTTGCGGAAAATGCCTTACAAAATAGATTGCCTGCACTCCTCTCCATCCATCCCCCTCCAAGGGCCTGCCTAGATGTATCCTTGATGGAGCTCACCTAAGCGAGGACAGCATAGGGGCCATTGTTATGAGTCTGGCCTTGATTGCCTCAGTTTGAAGGCCCTGGACCAATCTTTTAAGTCTTTCTATCTAATAATGTGCATGTCCCAATTATGGTCCCATTCTTGCTGCTGCAGTCCCACCTGTATCTGATGTATTGCTTTGCCACCAATCATGATCTGTGACATGGCCTTTTGTTCTGTGTCCTATTTATCTAGGGTCCCGACTCTGAATCCTCAGTTGCATTTGAACTGCTAATGGCCTCCATTATCCATATGATGTGTGTGCGTATCTTTTGTTGTCTCTTAAAGTTCAATAAATGCTCTCCTCAAATTATGTTTGACAAAGAAGTCACTTTTCCACCCTAACACACAATTTAGTACCTCAAGGTACAGTTCTCTGGGACAGCATCTTGACAGCCGTACCTGCAGGTGAGGTCAGGCCCTACAACCCCCTGGCTTCTGTCCTAAATGTACAAAAATTACAAAGTTCTCTTAGTTCTGCGGATAAATTCTCTCTCTGCACCTTAGCCTTATACCAGACACACTTAGCTCTATGTGGGTTGGCAAATCTAGTTCCCCAGATAAGAACTCAAATGTACCCCTATTTCACCTCTAACCTCCTGCCCAAAGGCACTTAGCTTTCTTGTTCTGTGGTCTGGGAATGCCACTGCTCTGTCTCAGGCTCTTGGTTCTGCTGCCACCATGTCTCTGTTGCTGCTTCTTCCCTTCATGTCCACTCTGTGTCACAGCTGCCTGTCTGCTGGATTGAAGAATTTCTGTGAAAGAATCTGGGATCTAAAGGCCCCTCCCTACTCCTGGTTCTTTTTTTTTTTAAAGTCATTTTATTAGGGACTCATACAACTCCTAATACAATCCATACATATATCAATTGTGTAAAGCACATTTTTACATTCGTTGCCCTCATCATTCTCAAAACATTTGCTCTCCACCCAAGCCCCTGGCTTCAGGTCCTCAATTTTTCTTCTCCCTCCTCACTCCCTCCTCCCTCATGAACCCTTGATAATTTATAAATTGTTATTTTGTCATATATTTCTGTGTCCCATTTTTCTGTTGTATGTCCTCCAGGGAGGAGGTCACATGTAGATTCTTGAAATAGGTTCCACTTTTCCAACCCAACCTCACTGTGCCCTTCAAATATCACCACTCACACCACCAGTCCTGAGGGGATTATCTGCCATGGCTTCCCTGCATTTTCAGTTCCCATCTGCACCAGTGTACATCCCCTGGTCTAGTCAGACCTGCAAGTCAGGATTCAGACCATGACAGTTGGAGGGGGGGAGGAAGCACCCAGAAACTTGATCAAAGTTGTATTTTTCATCGTTGCTACATCACACCCTGACTGTTTCATCGCCTCCCCAAGACCCTTCTGTAAGGGAATGTCCAGTGGCCTACAAATGGGCTTTGGGTCTCCACTCCACACTCCCCCGCTGATTCACTATGGTAAGATTTTTTGTTCTGATGATGCCTGATACCTGATCCCTTGACACCTTGTGATTGCACAGGCTGGTATGCTTCTTCCATGTGGGCTTTGTTGCTTCTGAGCTAGATGGCCGCTTTTTTACCTTCAAGCCATTAAGATCCCAGATGCTATATCTTTTGATAGCCGAGCACCATCAACTTTCTTCACCACATTTGCTTATGCACAAATCTGTCTTCAGTGATCATATTATCGAGATGAGCGTGCAATGTAATGACTCTTCTCCATCTATCTTGATTGATAATTTGGCTTGGTAGCGTATTCTTGGGTTTGCATTGTTTTCCTTCAATTTTTTGAAAATGTTACTCCACTCTCTCTTCTTCATAGTTTCTGCTGATAGGTCTGATCATATTCTTATTTGGGAACCTTTATATATGATTGCTTGTTTTCCCCTAGCTGCTCTCATGATTTTCTCCTTTTCCTCAAAGTTGGATAATTTAACTATTATGTGCCTTGATGACTTCTTCTTGGGATCCAGTCTTGCTGGGATTCTTTCAGCTTCCTGAATGGTTGCCTTGTTTTAATTCACTAAGCTGGGGAAGCTTTCCTCCAAGAATTCTCTCACTACTGTTGCAGATGACTTCTTTGTTGTGTCTTCCTCCAGTAAGCCAATAATTCTAATGATGTACCGCTTCATAGCATCAGACTTAGTTCTTAAGTTTTCTTCAGCTTCTCTGATGATCTTATTAGATTTTTGTTCTCGTTTGTTGAAGTCTGCTTGGCTGTCCTCCAAGTCACTGATGCGGGTCTCTGATTCTTCCAGTTGCTTGTCGAGGTCCATGAGTGTGCTACTGGTTTTTGTTATCTCCTCCCTAAGCTCCTGTATTTCTCTTTGATTTATGGTTTTTACCTTTTCTATCATTTCATCATTTTTCTGTATTGTTTCCCTCATATCCCCTGACTCCAAGTAACATTCTGAAAATTTCTTTCTGTGGCAGCTCAATGTCTGCTTCCTCTATGCATGCATTATGTTCAGGACATCTTCTGGCTTTGCCTTTTGTTCCTCTCCTTTTTTTGTTGAGGTTTTTGGGGCTGATGGCTGCTTGTGTTGCGTTGTTTTAGATGAGCCAGGTGCCATTTTCCAGGGAGTCGAAGAGCACTGGCTCTCTCTGGGAGACTTTGAACTGCCTATAGCTTATTTCACTATGGAATTAACCTACCACTTTGTCCTCCTGTGGCTTCCCTCTCGGGGGAGTGACCCAGAAGGGTTGCCTGCTTTGGTGTTGCAGAGGTTGGGCAGAGGCTCCTGCAGTAACTTTTGTTGAGGAGTGTTGGCCGAGCTGCCTTATGCCCCACAGGCACAAAGGCTGGAAGGAGTTCCCCAGTCAGAAGTTGAGCAGAGTATCCCCTGTTGGGGGCCAGCAGGGATTTTTCCAGCCTGCTAACTACACAGGGTGGAGCTCACCTAGCTGCGTGTGGCTCAGGTGTAAATGCCCTAAGGTAAGGGAGTGGTCTGGAGGTTAGCAGTAGAGTGTGAGAGACCAAGAAAGGGGAAAAGAGGAGAAAAAAAAAGTTAAAAAGCAAGCCAAATGTGCCCATGAGGGGCGGGGGAGGGGGAATATAGTGAAGAGATGGATAGAAAGCAACAATGTAGCTGAGCCCTTATCCAGGCCAGAGAAGCTGCAAGGGTTTAATCCTTGTTCGGAGGTGGTAGCAGCAAGCTGTGGCTGTGTTGAGAAAAGGCCGCTGCACAGCCCTCCAAGACTGATAGGGTGACAGAGAGGAGATGCAAAGGTCTAGTGCCTGCCCCAAGGCAGGTGGTGGCAAACTGTGGCTGTGTTGAGACCAAGCAGCCCTACAGGCTCCAAATGGTCCTGGCTCTGGCAGAGACAGTGGCGGGGCAAAGGTCAAGCCCCAGCCGGCCTCCACTGAAGTAAACCAAAAGCCCCCAGCCCCTCAAAACCCCATGGGTCTGTGCCTACTTGTCTTTATGATGCTCCTCCTGCATTCCAGCAGTGTTCAGTTATCTCTAAGTAACTCTCCTGGGCTGAATTCTGTGGAGTTCCTCTGGTGTTTGTTACTCCTTCGCCATCTTGCCGGAAGTCCCCCTGGTTCTTCTTTTTTGTTGGTAGTGAGATCCCAATTTCTGCCTCTGAAATAACTCAATTAGTTGTAACATGAATTCCAAAGTAACTAATCTGTAGGTTAGGTTTCAGACAGTTTATTTACATAACCACAAGGCACAACGGTACCAATGTATTGTTGGCCAAGCTGCCCGATTGTCTTATATGACAGCCCCAGTGGGTTTCCAAGACTGTAACTTTATAACGGAGTAAAAAGCCATGTCACTCATGCTTTCGAGGAGAAATTGGTGGTTTCCAATTGCTGACCTTGCAATTAGCAGCCTGACAGTAACCACTATGAGGGACAACTTTTCCTCGTTCACATTGGCAGGCGACAAACCCAGGTAAATAATTTGGAGGAAGTTAAGGGGGCATAGCTAGACTGTGTACTTGTATAGACCACCTGTCTAACTCAGTGATTCTCAACCTTCCTAATGCTGCGACCCTTTAATGCAGTTCCTCATGTTGTGGTGAAGCTCCAACCATAAAACTACTTTTGTTGCTACTTCATGACAGTAAGTTTACTACTGTTATGAATCAGGCAACCCCTGTGAAAGGGTCCTTCAACCCCCAAAAGGGTCTCAACCCATAGGTGGAGAACCACTGATCTAACTGCATTAGGTACTACAAATAATGGTATATTAAAAACATTATCTATATTGGGATTCAAAAGTGCACTCATTATTGGGGGATATATACTTCTTCATTTACATTTATATGTAATTTATATATGTATAGATATAAATTTCAATCTAATAAATGTCATATAAATGTTTATTATGGAGCCTTGTTTTTGACATGTGTTAAGTGTTGGACTTCTATCCTCAAGGTCAGAGGTACACACCCATTAGCATCCTGTCATGGCTTTAGAATCTTGGAAGCTCTGTACAGCAGTTCTCCTGTGTCCTATCTGCAGCTTATATGTCTAACTCTACTTGATGGTGAGTTTAAAAGCGTTTCTAAAGTTATTTTACAATTTATAGTTCTCCTATAAAATAATATTTAGTTTATAATAGCTCTTTATATATCCCATGTAAAATGTTTCCAGATGCTTTAATTAACATAATCATCTTAAAGGTTCATTGATTTGTCATTCTCTTTGAGAGTCACACAGTAAGGAATTGGTAGTTTGTATGCTGTGGGGTAGGGATCCAACTCTTTGTTTATTTTTTTATATTTATATTTGATTGCCCAATCTCTATTTGTTATAAAATAATCTTTTATTCACATGTGTGAACATTATGAGTTTTAGATTTTATTGCTCATGGTATAAGCATGTTTCCCATTACTCAATAAGGGCACCGTTAACAGTATTGTGGACTTTGGGTGTTTAGAAGAAGGAAAGAACAGTAACAGCACCTGGACCTATTGGTTATGTGTTACACTGTATTCTCCCATCAGCCTGCCGTTGGTGCATCACCAGCAGCTTAGAGGAAGGAGGAAGAGTGCCTTGTATTATTACTTTTGGGATTTCCTCACGAGAGATTGAAATTTGTGAGCATCATTAGAGCTGATCCAGATAAGACAGAGCATCCCAGTTGCCTGTAGTGTCCTAAGGACCAAAGAAAATGGCCAAGGCTCAGGTGCTTCTGATGTGTTTTATCCTTTTCTGTATTTTCTACTGGAATTGTAGGAGCCTGTATAATACTGATTCAGTTCATTGGAAAAGCAGAAATTTGAAATAGTAGAACTTAGAGCTAAACTTTTACTCTGATTTCAACATTTGGCTGGAGAAGATTAGGAATATATTGATCATAGGATTAACAATAAACTATTGACATTGAACATAACATAGCACTGAGGATTCTTTGGATAACATTATCTTCCAGCTCATAATTTATTATTCTATGGCCAGCATATCTTTCAAATTATATGCTATACATGGTTTTTAAGGAGAAATAAAATCACTTCTTTAGGAGAGTTCAGTAGTCCATGGGATTTTTGTTTGAGTAACTTTCTTTAATGCTTATTTCTGAAGGTGATATGTTAAATACTCTCCCACACAGCAGCATTCTCATCAATGCATCTAAAATGGGTCTTGTTGCATTAGTGGTTTAAAAATGAGACAGCATCTCACCTCCTCTAACTAGAGATGCAGGAGAGAGAATTAACTGTCAACATCAGCTCTGATTCATATGAGGCAGAGCTTAGACAGACCTGTACCCTCCAATGGTTTTCCAGTCTGACACCAGTATCTTTGCCACACTCCTCTCCTACTCAGCTTATTCTTTTTTTTTTTTTTTTTTTGCAGTGGCCATGGACTAATTACAGTCCAGAGTCACAGGTACAAATTTTACTCAGTAAGAGAGTATAATTTGGTATCAGAATTAGTAGGCTACACATTGACTTTCATATTAAAGAACCATGTAGGCACATTTGCTCTTCTTCAGGGAAGGCCTGTTTTCCCTGTCCCCTATCAGACATTTTTCCTTCTAAAGATAGGCTCATTTCTTAGTTCCATCTTTATATGGTCCTCTCAACTACTTTTGGATATCCTCTTCTTGATCTTGCCTGCCTGTCCCACTTTCTTGGCTGAAAAGCCCTTTCTGGACCTGACACCATTGGCTCTGTCACTCTGTCCCTTCTGCCCTGGTCATTGTCTCCATTGGTGCAGCTCTTGACCCATGAATAGTACAGTTCATTTTGCAGGAGCAGCAGTAGACCCATCCCTATGTGGTAGAGGTTCAAGATGGTCCATGATTTGCTCAGCAACATCTCACAAAACTCAAAAGTCATCAAGTAAATAAATCGCTCTTCAAGATGTGGAAGCTGGTGAGTTCCAGATCTATATAAAGGTCAGGAATCAGTCTGTAGGTTTTTCCTCATTGATTTGTTTATAAACGCTGATGAACCAGATCATCAGGTCAGACCACAGTCCACTGCCTCACAAAGAGAAGTTGTTGAATCTGGTCAGCTAATAGGTTGCAGGGGCTGAGGAACCCAAATTGGAAGGTCAGACAGCAAGCTAATGGCTCATAGAGTGGAGGAAGCTCTCAAGTCAGGTCACACAGGCAGCTCATAGTTGCCATTCAAGGAAATGCCACATTAATTTTTTGGAAGCTGCAAATCCCTAATCCATGGGTTCATTCTGAACTGTGTGGCTGCAGGGGCTAATAAACCCAAATCAACAGCTCAGATGACAGGATAATGCCTCACTGTCTCCTCTCAAACCATGCCTGCAGGCAGTTCTCTCTCTCCCTCTTAATATGTTGGCTTCTTGGGCCAACCCAGCATCTTCCCTGCCTAGGCAAGATTAGGAAGGCTCCAGAGATCCACCCAGCAGAATTAGGCTGGGGGCGCCTTGGAGAGCATGTGGTGAAAGATGGCAAGTTCAAGAGGACCTTGCAATTAAAGTTAAGATAATTCACTCCAAAGGTGGCTGAGGAGAATTTGTCCTAAGGTTGTCAAGAGGAGCTTGTCCTAAGGTGGCCTTTAAGAGCTTAGAAAGTTGTTCTGCACTCAGTAAGGGAGATAATGTCTATGAACATTCTGATCTTGGTTCTGACTTATAGCTTCTTGTTCCTGATCCCGAGTTGTACCTTGTTCATTAATAGACCACTTTGATCTATTGAGTGTTGTGTGACCACAGCAACAGATTATCAAACCCAGAAGTGAGACAGAGTGGTGTGGAAGGATTGACTTGTTTTAGAGTTGACAAAAAGTGTTGGAGAGTTGAGGTATGTTTGACCTCCCCCATCTGCACTGTTCCCAGTACTTATTGCCACTGAAGGTACCGAGCCTCTAATAATGGTGATGCTGGTAGAAACCCTAATGCCATTTAATAACAAATAGGTCTTTATCTACCTTGTGTGATTATAAAGCTGAGCTATTTCTAGAACATTCAGATAATGTCACTGGAACTCAAAATTCTAATGTTAAGAGTGGGTGCATTATTTTCAGGCACTGGGGTCCCCAACACTCCAAAAGTGATCCTCAGGAGTGACATTGCAATTGTGAAAATATTAAAAGACAGAGAGCAGACAGCTGGACACAGGGGCTCTCTTCCCATGTCAGGCCTGAGAGAGTGAATATATTTTCCAGTGGGTATATATAATGGAGCTTACAGGTCTTTCCATAAGGCGTTCGTGTCATGCAGTTAGCATGTACATAGTTAATGGGTCATATCATAAGCGGGTAAAATTCTAAACAAGCAAGATGCTGAGTTACCATCTTGACCTAGTGTTAGTTGACTTCAAACCGGCCCTGTGCCCTCCCCAGGTGTTTGCTACATTTATGTTGGGCTGGCTCTAGAACCTGATTGCTCAGATATACAGATAACATTCAGGCATAGTGAAGTAGCCAGGTACAGAAATGATTCCTCTACTATGGGAGCTCCTTTAAGCCTGCTCCTTAATGTGGAGCTAGCTATTGTGGGGGCACAGTATTTGACCTGGAGAATGTATTTGAAAACATTTATTTCTCAGAACACTGGAGATCTTTCTAAAATTAGGGCTAGTTTTCTCGGCTGATGGTCGTGAATGTAGAAATAAGGTAAAATATTTTGTACCAAGTCCTCAGTTAATGACACATTATGGAATGAACTACCACAATAGTTTTTATTATTGTTTTGCTTTTTTTACTGTAAGATATATTTTTTTTAAATCTTCAAATGGAAAATACTTCATTAAGTAGACCCCTCTTACTACAGGAACCACTGACATTCAACGATGTGGCTGTAAAGTTCACCCGGAAGGAATGGCAGCTCCTGAACTCTGCTCAGAAAACCCTATATCAGGATGTGATGTTGGAGAACTATCGCAACCTGGTTTCCATTGGTGAGGAGAATTCTCAAGTCATTGACCTCGTCACTGGCTTTTCCTGTCTTATATGTTAAAAACTTTGCGGTGTTTGTGGTATTCTCAAAGAGGTAGATTCTCATTGCATTTTCTCATCCTAGGTTAGTGGGTTAGGTCTTCTACCCTTGAAAGAATGCTATTTACTTTGTTCCTTTGAACATTATTTTTCTAGAAATACAAAACTGCAGTCTTTACAAACTTTACGTTAATTTTGGTGTGTCCAAGATTCTGTAATTTCCCATAAACAGGTTATCTAATTGTCACCCCAGAAGCTTTCTCTCAATTGGAACAAGAGAACTGTGTTTGGTATTAGAAGCAAGCTATAGTGGAATTTTCTCAGATGCATGGTCAAAACACCTTAAGGGGAATTGGCTGGGGTAGTTGATTGAACAGGGAGAAGGCCTCATATCTATGAAAGGTGTCAGAAAATGCATAAAAGTGTGTGCTACTTTGTATGTGAAAGTTCACTTGTCCAAGATGTTGAGGGAAGTACACCTGTAGCTCTTATGAGATTAGATTTCCATTTTCTTGTTTTACACTATGTGTGTTTGCTTCCATAATTTTCTTTAACATTCTGAAATTTTCCCTTCTTTTATGTTTCCACTTTACTATGAAAATCTGTCTTGCACGCTTCTCTCCAAACAGAGAACTCTGAATTAGTAACTGTCCTCTGAATACAGCACATTCCTCCCCTACTGAGTAAGAATGGATATCCATTTGCAGTATGCAGCACCATCTTGCATCTTGAGCTCCCACCATAAACGGGTCTCCTTTGTGCTTCCTTAGCTTCCCCCGTTGGAGTTTCTCTAAAGATTTGGTGTCCATATTCTCATTTGGTGTCCTGTTCCTTTAAAGTTTTCTTCATGCAGGTGATGTCAGTTCTTTCTGTTTTCTTAGAGAGATGGTCAATTTGCCTTCTCTGTTGGAATTCTTTAACAGACATATTTCCCCATATTTTACTCCTTTTGGTGAAATATATTTATGACTTCTGTTGTTTCCAGGTATCTAAAATCATCTTCCTAGCAAGAAAATTATCAGCTTAAAGTATACTTTAGCACTGTACCTGACATTTTTTTCTACCTGTAAGATTTTTTTAAGTTGTCTGTTCCTCCAATAATTTTTGTAAGTGGAAAGGGCATGTTTTTTTTTTTTAATTAAGCAATGTCTGCTATATATTTCTTACTATGTAGTGTCCCTTCCTTAGGCCCACCCCTTCTTAACAGGTCCAATACACGAAAGATGACTGTTGCTGCTTCTAAAGAACATTTTTGCAGTATATTCCAATTGGTTTTATTGCTGTTATTCAAACAATGCATAGTACATTCAATATTGCTCTCTTTTCTTTTCTGTCTCTTGAGTAGCCTTTTGGTTTCCATGTGTAAGTTGCCTTTCATGTCATCCCACATCTCATCTGGTCTCTGTCATTAGTCTTCAGTCAGACTTTTATTCCTCATGTTTATTCTTTACATAGTCTCTAAGCTGTGCTCTAGCTACTTTGGCTAGCTTCTACTTGGATTTGAGTAATTTATGATCTGTTCCACAGTTAACCCCTGGGCGTGTTTTGACTTATAAGCTTCTCCACCATTTCTTTCTGTAGATGTGGTTGATTTAATTTTCATTTGTTCCATTCCGGAAAATCCATATGTGTAGTTTCCATTTCTGGTGTTTAATAAGGAATTTGCTATGAATTCATCATTAGTCTCAAAATGTTATCAGTGAACCTGTGTGTCATTTCTGTTACTAAGGTCACATTTTCCAACTACTGCTACTTTCCCCAAATTTTACACTTATCAGTGTGTATGATTGTTTGGTTGATCAATGTCAGGCTGAAAAATTCATGTGAAAATTTCAATATATATTTTTAAATATTTTATTGGGAGCTCTTATAGATATCATAACTTCCCATAGTTCAATTACATGGAGCAGTCCTGTACAATAGCTACCACAGTTTGAAAACTTTTTCTTCTTTAATTCCTTGATATCAGCTCTCCTTTATCCCTTCTCCCCTCAATTTCATTATTGTGGTGGTAAACAGAACCTGGATGAAAGTGTGAGCAGCAGCCTTATATCTGTACTCCTGACCACAGGGCTTGGAATACCAGTTCTAGTGTTGGAAGAAAACCCCCACAAGTCCCAAAGCTAGAACTGCTAATGAGCAATCTCCAGACAGAGATTTCCCCCCAACTGCCCTCCAGGAAAATGTTAGTATACAGCTGCTACAGGTGCCTGACTTCTTGCTTCTCAGCTGAAAGATGCCTAGCTTTGAAAGCAATCAGGTTCCCTTTGTTGCTGTCACTTAAGGAATCAATTATCTCTTTCTCTCTTAAATGCCCACTGGATGGGTCCTAAAGGACTGGTGTGTAATTGAAGGGCAGAAATAAAAAGGCTTTGCATTCTTTCACCAATTTATATAATCTCAGGGCATGCAGCTCCCCCGCCTCCCACACAAACACAGGCAGACACCTAGCTACCTAACAAGGTAGGCAGGATCTTTAGCCTCGGGATCCCTGAAATAATTGGATGAGCAACTTAAGACCAGTGCTGAGGGTAGGTGGAGTGGAGTAATTGTCTTCTGAGCGGGGAGAACAATAACAACAACATGTCTGCTCTTGTCGTTAAAGCTGCTGGCAGATAGTAATTAGCCATGCGCTTGTATGAGGTATCATTAAGGTGGCACTACAATGAAAGGATAGTGTGGCGATGATATTTAACTAAGAGTATGTGACTGGGACTCTTCTCCAACTTTGTGAATGCTTCTATGTTTGCTTTAATTGGTGCACAAAACTGAATAACACTTGTACTAACTGGTCTTGCTTGCAGGCATATGAATATTAGCCTACCACTGACAAAATTATACATCAGGGAAGATATTGCAGTGTGCTTTTGGATAATGAATATGATGCCAATCTTCTTGAATTTGTCGATCTCAGCCTTATAAACCACTTGATTATCTAATTAAAAATAGCCAGTACCAGTCTATTAAAGTTGAATAATGCATACACTATCAATTTTTACCATTCCATTTTGTTTTGACAACTTGCAATTTTTCATGATAATATTGCATGTATGCCATTTTCCATTTACTAGAGGATATTAGCAGCTATTTTTTCTCATTTTCAGTCATGCCATGTCAAGCACTGAAGGTCCCCAAAGCTTTTCCTCCATCTACATCATTATGGTTGACTGTACTTTGAGGATTTAGTACTTGTTCAGTGTTATTTCATTGCCATTAAACCTGAGGGGTTCATGTTCCAGAAGTCGATCACCAGATCTTCCTCCCAGTCCCTATTTCTGGAGAATCCACTAAGACCTGTGCACCATGGGTGGTCCTGCTTGTATTTGAAACACTGGGTGGCAGTGCTTCTGGCATCACAGCAACCTGCATGCCACCACAGGACAGCACTGTAAGAGGAGTGCTGTGAGCTAAAATACAGGCTCCACAAACATAAGGAATGTGTTTCTGTACCATAATCCCTTTCATATATACCTGTAAAAATGGTTTTCTCCCAAGTAGAACATTCGCCATGTTTCGCATTCCCAACTTTATCTAGCACTTAGTTGTCTTTCAGTAAAGATTGATTAAATGAATACATTTAACCTCTACCAAATGGAATTAGCAAGTCATATCACTCCTGTGGTCTATTGGTCTCATGTCTTCCTTCTGTTATGTTTGTTGTATGTATTCATGTACCTCTTTAAGCAAATATCAAACCTGTGTCCATTTATCACTTTCATATCCAACCTGATTTCTATAGTAACTATTTTTATCATTTGAATTGTTTACATGATTGTATTTCGTCCAATGGGCAATAAACATTAAGCATAGTGTTTTATTTATAGTCATAAAAGAGGGTTGTCACTAAAGATCTACTTTATATCAATGTGTATTTTATGGGGTCCATTGAAAACCAAGATATTTAAAAGAGTCAATGTTGTGTTCTTTTATAGAAATCCAGAAAGATGATGATCATTTGCTTGAGCACTTGCAATGTGAAAGATGCATTGACAGAATGGAATGGTGCTACAAATGTAATACATATTCTCAGCATAAAAATAATTTTCCTCCAAAGGAAACTTATGAGATGTTTGGATTACATGAAAAAAATGTAAAATCAGATTTAATCATTCTGGAATTAAATCAGAACAGAAGCAACAAAATACAGAAGATGAGAAAACTTTTCTCCACAGTGAACAAGAGCAATTTAATACTGAAATGAAATTCCCTGAGTGTGAACCACCCAGGTTCATGAAGTCACAGTGCATTCAGCATCAGGAGTCTGATGAAATTGAGAAACCACACACAGGCGATAAATGTGGAACAACCTTCATTGAAGACTCTGTGTTCTTTGAACACCAGATTATTGGTATACTAGATAAGACCTACGAATGCAGTCAGTGTGGGCAAATATTCAAGAAAATGTTCAAACTCAATGAACATTATCAAAAAAGTCATGAAGGACAAAAGCTAGGAAAATGCTTGCAATGTGGGAAAAATTTTCACAGTGTATCATACCTCAAGGGACATCAGGAACCTCATGTGGCAGGAATGTCCTATGTATGCAGTGAATGTGGGAAAGGCTTCACTAGGAAGAGTGATCTCACTGCTCATCAGCAAACTCATACTGGAGAGAAACCCCACATATGTGGTGAATATGGAAAAGCCTTTATCAGGAAGACTCTTCTCACTGTTCATCAGCGAACTCATACTGGAGAGAAACCGCATGTATGTGGTGAATATGGCAAAGGCTTTAGCCAGAAGAGTAAATTTACTGTTTATCAGCGAACTCATACTGGTGAGAAATCCTATGTATGTGGTCAATGTGGAAAAACCTTTCTCACGAAGAATGTTCTCACCGTTCACCAGTGAACCCATACTGGAGAGAAACCCCATGTATGTGGTGAATGTGGAAAAGCCTTTATTCGGAAGCATGCTCTCACTGTTCATCAGCGAACTCATACTGGAGAGAAACCCCATGTATGTGGTGATTGTGGAAAAGCCTTTATTCGGAAGCATGCTCTCACTGTTCATCAGCGAACTCATACTGGAGAGAAACCCCATGTGTGTAGTCAATGTGGAAAAGCTTTTATCAGAAAGAGTAAACTTACTGTTCATCAGCGAACTCATACTGGAGAAAACCCCCATGTATGTGGTGAATGTGGAAAAGGCTTTATCCAGAAGACTGCTCTCACTATTAATCAGCAAACTCATAGTGGAGAGAAACCACATAAATGTAGTGAATGTGGCAAAAGCTTCATTCGTAAAGGAAATCTCAAAACTCATATAAAAATTCACAGGAGTAAAACCCCATATATGTGGCAAAGGCTTTATCCAGAAGATTTCTCTCACTGTTCATCAGCTAATTCACACTCGGGAGAAACCCCATGTATGTCATGAATGTGGAAAAGCCTTTATCTGGATGGCTTCTCTTACTGTTCATCAGTGAACTCATACTGGAGAGAAACCCCATATATGTGATGAATGTGGAAAAGCTTTCAGCCAGACACAATGCCTTACAGCACATCAGAGATTTGACAAAAGGAAAAAAGCCCTTTGCATGAATTAAATGTGGAACATCTTATATGTGGACATCAGATCTCGTTAATCATGAGAAATTTTCAACAAGAAAAACTTTCATTGGAGTTAGTGTAACAAAGCTTTCAAAACAAAGGAAGAGGTGCTGGAGTTTGGCCTGGGCCAAGTGTGTGAACGGACAGTTGTGACTTACCATATGGGTACCCGTGTTCTGTGTTGCTGTCCCTCTACTGACATGGCCCACCATTTTGGTGACAGATGACCTTCCAGACTTCCACAGAGTGCATGTTCTTCCTCAGATGCATGAAGGTTCCCTAGACTATACACGGTAGTGCCTGGAGAAGTGCTGACAAGGTGGGGAAACCACAGCTTCTGAGAGGAAAGCCTCACTGCCTTCATTCCCTTGTCTCTGCTGAAACTGAGTTTGTGTCTGGGCTCACACTGAGTTCCCATCACTGTGTAACTTGCACAGTAATACATGGCCGTGACGTCAGGATTCACAGAGCTCAGTTTTAAATTAACCTGGTTCTGGGATGTATCCCTGGTGATGCTGACTCAGTACTGGAGAGCTAGATTATAGTTTGTGCCCCCCATTCTCCCATATTATCCCAATCCACTCCAGATCCTTTCCTGGAGCCCGGTGGACCCAGGTCACATTATAGCTGGTTAAAGACAATCTAGAGACAGCACAAGTGAGAGATAGGGTCTGTGAGGGCCTCACTAGTCCAGGGCCTGACTCTTGTACCTGCACCTGGGCCTATACAGCTGGGGATAGAGAGAAACCCAGTGAGTCATGTGCCCCGATTCTTCACTCCCAGACTTCATGTCTGACTCCCTGAACCACTCACCACCCTGAGTTGCCAGAAAGAGGAAAACCCACACATGCTTCATGTTCATGTGGATAAGATTCGTGACACCCAGAAAATGCTCTCCAGGTGAGAAGGATTATGAATTTAAGTCCTTGCATGTTGTGGTTTTATTTGGGTTCTTGTCAGGCATTTGCGTGTGGGAGGTGCATGGTATGTAAAGGTGGAAAGGGCTGAATGGGGCCCCTGCCTCTGGGACTCACACTAGAAAAGTGATGCTGGTGGAGTCCTTGAGAGAACACAGCCCTCTCTTTGAGGTCTTCACTCTACCAATCATGCGGACATCTGTGCAGATTTTAAGTTTAATGTAGCTTTACATCTATTACCATCAGAAGTACACAGATGATCTGGTGAAATTAAAGACAATCTCTATGCTTACCATGCAATGGAATCAAGACTAGGCCTACCTGAATTTTTTCATTCCTTTGACCACGTAGGGAAACAAGTATATGTCTCCCTAAAACTCCTTTCCCCTATAACATTTCAGAATATTTGGGAAAGGATAAAATATACTGCGTTATAGTCCATGTTTAATATTGGAAAAAAAGTGTTTCCTACCAACAAGGTTATTTGTGGGGAAACAGGAACCCACAGAAGTCTTAAGAAGGTCATATTTATTCCCATGGATTAGTACCCTCTGTGGGTGATGGGTATTCTGAGCCCCCTGCTGACAGCAACCCATCACATACAGGAGAGGTGTTTCCTGGGCTTACACAGTCTTCCAACTTCTGTGGGGCACACAGTAACATTTTCTCTGGTCATAAGCATTCAGATTGTTGGTGAGGAGTGTTACCTGGAGTTGTCTCTGCAGATTTCCAAACACGGGCACTGGAGCTACCATAGTGGTCAGCACAGCAGCTCTAACTGCAGTCTGTATCCAGGCTCCTGTGGGGCCTAAGCACCCCTGCAAGTCAACTTTCTCCCTGAGGTTATTTTTACCTCTGGTCCCTCAGTGGGAAAAGCTTTAGAGGTAGAGAGTGCTACAAGTTGCAAACACTGTGAGCTGGATACAGTGAAAGGAAGTATGATCTACAGACATAGCTCTTTATACAGATTTTGATATTGAGATATACGCCACAAAAAATACTGGTAAAGAAAATCTGGCTCAAAGACAAAGATATTCTACAGGATTTAGGCTGCCTTCTTTACAGAGGAACGGGGAAGTATTTAAATCAGGCTTCTATTCAAAATAATTGAAACTGGAATGTTTTAGTTAATTATTTGATGTTAAGGGGAAAGTTTCTAGTCAGAATTATTTTGGGGGTGGTTTTCTGTTATGTTTGATGGGAAATTTTGCAGATGTTTTTAATTGTTGAAAACAATGCTCTAATGCCACTGAACTACACCTGAGAAGAATGTTGCAAATAGTATTTTGTTGCATGTTTCATGAGAAAAATATGTTCCAATACATGACAGAAAGTTTTGCACACATAGCTGCAAACGGACAGAAATTCTTGCCAGTACAATATTTCAAAAACTTTAAAATATTGAACAGGAAAGGGATTGTGATATAAACCAATAACTGAATTTACAATAAAAAATTTCATAATGAAATAGTCTATGTTTATTATTTTATTTGATTATTTGTTTTTTGCCCAAACCATCTTATAGTTAGCTGTGGTCGTCATATAATCATTTGTCAATTTCACAGGATTAAGAGTGAAGGGGTGGAGTCTAGCCAGTTAATCAGATCATAGCCAATGTGGCCTCTGTGTTGGAGTGGCCTCCTGAGGATTCTGGGAACTCCTTCATTCCTCCTTGAATGTAGGAGTCTGTCTCTCTCTGTCTCTTTCTGTTGACTTCCTGGGAGACATTGCAGCTGACAAGACATGTGGAACTATGTGAGTGCTCTCAGCTGGAGAAAGCACGTGGACCCATGCGAGCGCTGAGATGCTTACAATGCCACCAGATCCAGAAGACTTCCCACCCACTGGCCTGTGCTCTTGCTGCATTTGGCATCATTGCATGTGTTTTGTGAGTCTGAAGAAGACTTTAAAAATAGGTATCGGACATATGGTCTAAGATTGGACTTAAGGAATTGATCTGGACTGGGCTGGGATGTTTTCTTGATATTTGAGTTCTCTTGTACATAAAGCTATTTCTCAAGGACGTGAGTGTCTATGAATTTGTTTCTCTAGTCTACCCATAGTAACATAGATATCATATCATCCCACAGTTCCATCACATCAAGCAGGAGGAAAACATCTTTCTTGAACTTTTTAATATCGGCTCCCTTTTACCCCACCCATTGCCCCACTGTATCTCCAAGAAATCCTTGTTTGTCTTGCTGCCTCTATACATTTATCAATTCTGGGTTCGTATACTGTTAAATTGAAAGACACATAACAAAACTCAAGAGAATTACCCCCAATTGCAAAATACATCTGAGGTGAACCCAAAAGGAATTGCAAGTTGAGGAAGAAGGCAGTCCAAGTGTACTCTTCTGTCCTTCCCTGGAGTCCAGGACTGAACCAGTTGTGTTTAGGATCAATTATGTCAGTCTGGCTCCTGGGATGTGGTGACCTTGCTGGATAACTGCCTTTCCAGGGCTTCTGTGTTCAAACATACTCTTTAGGTCTGGTGTCCTACAGCCTGCCCCTTCTACCTTTGGTTGAACACATGCTAACATTCCCCAAACTGATTGTTAAATATATTACAAGGAATACAAATGACAAAACTAACTCCCTGCCTTCCAGTAGATTCTCCCTCATAGCACAGCCCTTTTTTTGTCATCTTTGCTGGTGAGGAGGGAACACTGTTCTTTTAGCAGCTCAAACGAAGGATGCTTACAAAACAACATCCCTGCACTGGCCGCAAAGTGAGACTGCTGGCTGGGGGTAGTGAGACCCATTACTGATGAGCCAGCTCCATCTCTTCTCTGTGTGTGCAAAGTACTGTTGCATGCAGTGTTTGTTGGTAAACTGTGCTTTTGCTGGGGACCGCAGACAATGGTTTAACAGATTCATGCTGTTAAGTTGACCTTACATTACAATAGAGGGGGATACTATTGGAAGGAAGAATAAGGCTATTTTTGTACATCTACCTTTAAATTGAAGCAAAGCAAGTGAAAAAATATATTTAAAAGGAAAGCTAAGTGTTGGATCGGCCCTGTGAACAGCTCACTGCTGTGGGATTGCCAAATTTACAGGTAGGTAGCTGGGTTGGGGCCTGGGATATAATACCAGGTGTCCTTTAAATTGGTTTATCCACAGAGAGCACAGCTGTGCTCTCAATCATGCCGTCGGAGTTCACAGCACCTTCCTGTGCTTTGCTTCCCTTGCAGGTGCTGTGGCAACTCCCGGCCGAACTGTTGATACTTCAGGATCATCCCACAGAAGCCTGCAGAGACAACTGGAGGCTTGATGCTGAACCACAAGGTCTGCAGAGGGAGGAGAGCTCCCACTGGTGATAATCCCTAGCTATGCCCAGCTCCTTCCTGCAGATGATTAGATCAGGCCTCGTGGAGAGAGTCTCAGCACTGGGGAAACAGGAGTGCTTGGAATCTGCCAGGAGCAGGGCTAGGTGTCGGTGGAGGTGTTTCTATATTGCTTTGAGAAAGGAATCACAAAATGCCTCACCGTGCTAGTAGAAATAGGACCTGGTATTTCCAGGTTTCCGGCACTTGTCCTGCACAGGCCAGGTACCTTTCAGAACTGGTGCCCAGACTGTAGCCTGATCCACTTCTGAATGTACACTCCTCCCTGGGCCATTCATTGTAATAGAAAATTGACACCCCAGGACCACGCATAAACAGCGGATAATTCTGAGCTGTTTAGGAAACCACTGTTATAAGCACAATAAAAGTGCACTCTTCTAAAAATAATTCACAGGGTACATAAGGGACTGTAGTGGATTGATTATACTCCTCCCTTGCCCCAAACCACAATAACCTCTGGAAATACAGACTGGTATCTCTCATGAATATAGATGCCAAAATCCTCAACAAAGCCCTGGTCAATAGAATCCAACAGCATATAAATTTATTTTAAAAGACCAATATTCTCAGGTCAATGAATCAGGACAGAAAACCCAACAATAAAAACATCCACATACAATTGATTTTTACATTGGCCCAAAAGACATTAAATGGGAAGCAGGTGCCTTCCTCAATAAATGGTGCTGGAAAATCTGGATAACCACCTGCAGAAGAATGAAATGAAATATCTCATTCTATGTACTAAAATAACTTCAGGTGGATTAAACACCTACATGTAAAATCCAGAGCTAGCAGGATCATTAGTCCAGGGAATACATGGGTTGGCAGAATTAACAAAAGAAACATACTCCATAGAAGGTAACATAGATGAATGGGACCTATGAAAAAGAAAACACTTGTGTAAATCAATAGAGTTTATTTAATAAAAGAGTAAAAAGAGAGCCCACAGACTGGAAAAGGATATTTAGTAATGACCCATCATATAAAAGACTAATGATTAAGAGCCACAGAATTTTACAAGGTTATAGCAAGAAAAAAACTTTTGATAAGATGGGCTAAAGACCTGAACAAACAATTCATACAAGATGATAGATAAATGGCTAATAAACACATGTGGAAATGTTCTAGGTCTGTAGTCATTCAGGAATTGGAAATCAAAACAACAATGTGATACCAACTAAAGCCCAGTAATGTATCCCAATTTAAAAACAAAACATAACAGAACAATAAAGGGTGGACAGGGTCTGGTGGGATAAGGACTTTTGTACAACTGCTAGTAGTCATGTAAATATGTACAGCCACTATAGAAGGAGATATGGCGATACCTAAAACATATGGAAATTGAACTACCATCTGACTCACCAATACCATTACTGGGCATATACCCCAAAGAAATAAGAAAGAGATGACGAACAGACATGTGTTCCCCCATGATCATTGCAGCACAGTTCACAATAGCACGAAGCTGGAAACAGCCTAAATTTTCAAGAGAAAAGTGGATACATTAAAAAAACAACAACAAAAAAAACAACTCTGATGTAAACACACAAATAATATGAATCCCTAAAAAGCAGCATTGAAACACTTCAAGTCGTGGAAGGATCTGGAAGACATGCTTAGTGAAGTTAGTCAAGCACAAAAGGACAAATGCTATTTAAGTTCACTCCACTTGGAAAAAGTCGCAGAAAGGGCACAAGCTCAAGTTTGCACGTCATCAGGCCCTCTGGCTAGGAGCTAGATCGCCTGGGAAAGAGCTGGACCAGTGCCATGAACCACAAATCCTCTGGTCAAGGTAAGTATAGTGGAGGTCATTTGGCCAGAGGACACTTCCTGATCTCCTGATAGCTGGGATCCATTGGTGGGGGAAAGGGGGCAGGATGCTGAGTAGTAGCAATATGGATCTGGGGTGAGGTCCCCTGGAGAGGGTGGTGGCCCTCTCAAAGGGGTGAGGCTTAGTGATGGTAGGGCGTGGGCAGCACTGAAGAGGGGAGATGGAACAGTCAATTTTGGGTGAACGTAAGTGCGTGTCTGCTCGGGTGTGGGAAAGGAGAGCTGACAGCCAAGTGGAGTAAGGAGGGACTGCAGGTGCTCTTCGGATCAACAGGTAGGGAGGGTATTTCATGACTTGCACTCGGAGAGCAGAGCTGACTTAGGACTCTGGGGTTACCTGGGAAGCCAGGTCAGATGTCACAGAACAGCGGGAAACTGAATCCTGACTCTCAGAGTACAAGTCATGCTGCAGAGCTGCTTCTGTGGGATCCCCAAATGGGAACTCCACTGGGGGAACTGGATTCTACCCCAGACTCACTGTAACCTGAGGAATTAAGCTGGAAAACACATGGTGTCTGGGGTTGAAGAAAATAGCTGTACCAAGAGCTGTCTACTATTGGTTGTCTAACAAACAAGTCTTGGTACAGCAAGTGTGCTGTGTTAAGACGTATTATCCTGGCAACTGTGTGGCTGTTCTGTTGCAATCTGCTTATACTCATCTACATTAGGCTGTTTCTCACAGGTGTGCCGCCATTGGAGCTCACCGTCTTGAAGCAGTGTAATTTGTTTGGTTATTTTTCAGAAAATGAAACCTAGGGATGTTGTGCCCACAGGGAAAGAAAGCATAACAAGGTTTTAGGGTGCTTGAAGGGTGGAGGAGAAAAAAGGGAGATGATTTCAAGAAGTCTAGGAAGGAACCCTATCATTTGGAAAATATGTATGAGTATGCAAGAAATTGCACAATTCGTTTTGACAGAATTGAACTATGGAACAATATGACCTATACAGTGGTTCCCAAGTTAATAATTTTAATTTTATCAAATAAAAGGTAATAAAGTAATAGATCAAGGAATTGGTTTGGGGCTTGCACTAAATCCTATCCCCAATTTAAGGACTATCAGTTCCAGCCCACAGGACAATGGCAACGTAGTGACACATGCCAGGGGGACTCTGCAGAATCCAGCCCAGGAGAGTTGCTTAGAGGGAAATTCAACGCTGCTGGATCGCAGGAGGTGCATCATAAAGATAAGTAGGCACATATCCACTGGGTTTTGAAGGGCTGTGGGTTTTGGCTTACATCACTGGAAGCCGCCGGGGGCTTGACCTTAGCCCAGCCACTGTAACTGCTGGAGCCGGGACCATTTGGAGCCCAGCCAATGTATCTGCCGGAGCCGGGGCCATTTGGAGCCTGTAACAGGGCTTGGTCTAAACACAGCCACAGTTTTCCCCTGCCTGCCTCAGGGCAGGGACAGGACCCTGGCAGCTCCACCAGCAGGGATCAGGGTTCAGCTACATTGTTGCTTCTGTTTATATCTCTGCTCTCTATTCCAACACAGCCGTGGAGGGCTGCACAGGAGCTTTTTCATGTCATGGCCACAGCTTGGGGTGCCTACGTGGTCTGAGCAGGGACTAAACCCAACACCCCACAGCCCAACAGGCAGGGATCAGGGTTCAGCTACACTGCTGCATCTGTTAACATCTCTGCTCTGTGTCCCCCCACTTCTTTGGGGGCTGCTCAGCAGCTTTCTTGCGACTCTTGGGGCTCAGCTGTGGATAGCAGCTGGGGCTTGGGGCAGGGAGTAAGCCCTTGCAGCTCCACAGGCAGGGAGTGGGACTCAGCTACATAGTTGCTTTTGCTTCCCTCACTTCCCTATACCCCTGCAGAGTCTAGTCTAACATTTTAATTTTTCTCCCCCTGCTCTTTATTCCTACCCTGCTCTCTCATGCTCCATTGCAGACATATGGGGCACTCCCATTGCCCTAGGACATTTGCGCCTTGGCCACACCCAGCTAGGTGAGCTCCACCCTGCATAGATAGCCAAAGGCTAGGGAAAGGCCTGCTTGCTCTCCAGGGGATACTGCTCAGACTTCTCACCAGGGAGTTCCTGCCTGAGTACCTGGGGACATAAGGCAGCTCAACCAACACTTTTCAACATTCAAACCAATAACAGGAACATCAGCCCAGCCTGTGCAACACTGGGGCAGGCAGCCGACCTGCCATCTGGGGTACTCCCCTGATAGGGAAGCCACAGGAAGATAAAGTGGTAGGTTAATACCATAGCAAAATCAGCTGTAGGCAGTTCAAAGAAGCATTCCTGTAAGTCTTCCAGAGAGAGACTAGAAAATGGCACCTGGTCCCTCTAAAATAACTCAACGCAAAAAGCCATCACCCCTAACGACTTCAACGAAAAAAACAGGAGAAAAAAAGACAAAGGCAGAAGATGTCCTGAACATAACAACATACATAGAAGAAGCAGACATTGAGATGCCACTCAAAGAAATTCTCAGAATGCTGCTTGGAGCCATGCAGGATATGAGGGAAACAATACAGAAAAAGGATGAAACGATACAGGAGCTTAGCGAGGAGATAATGAAAAACAATAGCACAATCATGTTCCTTGAAAATTGATTGGAGGAATCAGAGAACCCTATCAGTGTCTTGGAGGACAGCCAAGCAGACTTTAATAAACGTGAACAAAAATCTAACAAGAGCATCAGAGAAGCTGAAGAAAACCTAAGAGCTATGTCTGATGCTATGAAGCAGAACATTAGAATTATTGGCCTACCGGAGGAAGACACAACAAAGAATCATCTGCTACAATAGCGAGAGAATTCTTGGAGGAAAACTTCCCCAGCCTAATGAATGAAAACCAGGCAACCATCCAGGAGGCTGAAAGAACACCAGCATGACAGGACCCCAAGATGAAATCACCAAGGCACATAATAGTTAAACTATCCAACTTTGAGGAAAAGGAGAAAATCATGACAGCAGCCAGGGAAAAACAAGCAGTCACATATAAAGGTTCCCACATAAGGATATGCTCAGACCTATCAGCAGAAACTATGAAAAAAAGGAGAGAGTGGATTAACATTACTCCAAAAATTGAAGGAAAACAACGCAAATCCAAGAATACTCTACCCAGCCAAATTATCGATCAAGATCGATGGAGAAGTAAAAGTCTTCCCAGACAAGGAAAAACTCAAAAATTACATTACAACAAACCCAGCCTTACAAAAGATCCTCGCCGACTCAGTATGGGCAGATGAACAACACTCACCAAGCACAAATAAGAGACCAATACATAGAACAACTTCACCCAGAGCACAACAAGGAGAAAAGAGACCCCAAGATAGCATTGGTTTAAGGATGGAAAGAAGTCAAGAATGATACACACAAAAAACACACACTAATGAGAAAGGAAAGTAGGAAAACTCCCAACACAAAAGGTATAAAATGGCATCACAGAGTCCACAGATGGAGATAATAACCCTGAATATCAATGGCCTGAACTCAGGCATTAAAAGACTGAGACTAGCAGAATGGCTTAGAAAACACAACCCATCAATTTGCTGCCTACAGGAGACACATCTCAAGGCTACAGACAAAAATAGGCTGAGAATCAAAGGCTGGAGAAGGACCTACCAAGTACACAGCAATACAAAAAAAGCAGGGGTTGCAATCCTAATCTCGGGATAAATTGACCTCAAAGTACAAACCATAAAAAGAGATAAGGAAGGATACTATCTAATGCTCAAGGGAATCATAGACAATGAACCACTAAGCATTGTAAACATATATTCCCTGAATGAGAGACCAGCTGAATATGTCAACCAAACACTCCAAAAGATTAAGAAAAAATCACAGACCCGACAATTATAGTGGGTGACTTCAACACACCACTCTGAGAAAGATAGATCACAGGGAAAGAAACTCAACTATGATGCACATACCGGCTTGCGAGGAACTGGAGGAAATCATGCTAAGTGAAGTAAGTCAGGTACAAAAGGACAAGTAAAACATGATCCTGCTGAGGCAAATATAAAAAAAAAGGCTAATGTGGCATAGGGGAAAAAGTTACTATATACTCACATTTTTGGGTTGAAGACTGTGTAGTATGGCAGAGACCAGATCAAAACCAGGGATGCACATAGTAGACAACTGGGGAGGAGGTGGGGAAAGAAAAATAAAAGGATGAATATAAGGAAGAAAAGGTGAGCTGGGGCATGGGGCACTAACCCACCCAAGGGGAGGGTATTGTTTATATCTCCACAGGGAAAGTGGGACCAGACTTCCACCCAGTGCCGCGAGGTGTGAATGCAACATTCCGGAGTGGAGTAGGGAACCAGTGGAGAGGTCTGGTAGGCTGGCCCCAACACCAAAAATTAAGTGGATTCCTGCCCCTCCCCCAAGAAGAATTTGTTTCAAAGGACGACATTGATTCTACAGCTCGGGCAGAAGGATATATCGGATCAGAGCACACGGGCGCAGATGAAGGGGAGGAGGAGAGAGTGGAGCACAGACTTGCCCACCAGGCCGTGAGGATGATGTTCCTGATTAGAGCAGCCAGTCCACAGAGAGGACAACATGGCCCCCACTATAAGACATGATACCCCTCAGTGACCAATGGCGCTACCGGAGAAAGCATCAGAGACACAGTGTGCAGATTGCACCTGACCTGATCCGACCACACTGAGGCAAATCACTGGGAGAGTTCAGCGGAACAGCAAGGGAATGGAGTGGCAAGGTCCCCAGGGAATGCTGAAAGTGGATTTGGGGCCAGGGCGTGGTGCCCATACAGACTGGACTGGAAAACACTCCTAAAGGCCAACACACGAACCTTGAACTAACTACAAGCTTTTCTATCTTGATGTGTTTTGTTTTGTTCTTTGTCAGTGTTTTGTTGTTGTTTTGTTGTCTGGCTGTATACTGTTGCTTTGTTTTCCTCTGTCTTATTTTTGTGCATGTTATTATCTCCACAGGTTTGTCTACATAAGACAGGCTGGATGAACTATCTGGAGGAAAAACAAAGGGACCGACAGTTCTGGGGGTACCTGGGATAGGGGGAGATTGGGCGTAAAGAAGTGGTGTTAACAAACCCAGGGACAAGGGAGCAACATGGGATCCAAATTGGTGGCGAGGTGGGGAGTGGCTGGCCTGGTAGGGAATGATAAGGGCAAGGTTACTTAAAGAAGAGGTATAGCTGTAAGCCAGGTGGGGATGGAGCATGATAGTGGGGCAGGAGGAAAGTCAAGGGAAATAGAGGAAAAAACTAGGAGGCAAAGTGCATTTATAGAGGTCTAGACAAAGACATGTACATGCAAATATATATATGAGGATGGGGAAATAGATCTATGTGTCTATATTTATAGGTTTAGTATTAAGGTGGCAGAAGGACCTTGGGCCTCTACTGAAGCACTCCCTCAATACATGAATAGTTTCTTCTATTAAATTGTCATTCTATGATCCTCACCCTCCCGACACAATTGCTGAAGCCAAAGCATTTGAACAAGTAAATATGAAGAAAGTTGATGGTGCCCGGCTATCAAAAGAGATAGCGTCTGGGGTCTTAAAGCCTTGAAGGTGCACAAGTGGCCATCTAGCTCAGAAGAAACAAAGCCCACATGGAAGAGCACATCAGCTTGTGTGATCACGTGGTCCCGAAGGGATCAGTTTTCAGGTATCAAAGAGCAAAAAATCATATCATTGGCTGCACAGCTCCATGATACGATTGTCGAGGACAAACGGGTGCATAAGCAAACGTGGCGAAGGAATCTGATGATGCCCGGCTATCAAAAGAGATAGTGTCTGGGGTCTTAAAGACTTGAAGGTGAGCAAGCGGCCATCTAGCTCAGAAGCAATAAAGCCCACACGGAAGAAGCACACCAGCTTGTGTGATCACGAGGTGCCAAAGGGATCAGAAATAAGGCATCATCATAAAAAAAAACCCCAAAAACTTAACATCGTGAATGAAGGAGGAAGTGTAGAGTGGAGACCCAAAGCCCATTTGTCGGCCACTGGAGATCCCCTCACAGAGGAGTCTAGGGGAGGAGATGAGTCAGTCAGGGTGAGATGTAGCACCAATGAAGTATACAACTTTCCTCCAGTTCCTAAATGCTTCCTCCACCCCACCCCCCAACTATCATGATCTGAAATCTACCTTGATAGAGCAGAGGTTGTACACTGGTGCATATAGGAGCTGGAGGCACAGGGAATCCAGGGTGGATGATACCTTCAGGACCAGGAGTGTGAGGTGCGATACTGGGAGGGTAGAGGGTGAGTGGGCTGGAAAGGGGAAACCGATTACAAGGATCTACATGTGACCTCCTCCCTGAGGGACAGACAACAGAAAAGGGGTGAAGGGAGACGCTGGATAGGGCAAGATATGACAAAATAATAATTTAAAAATTATTAAGGGCTCATGAGGTAGGGGTAGCAGGGAGGGAGGGGAAAAAAGAGGATCTGATGCAAAGGGCTTAAATGGAGAGCAAATGCTTTGAAAATGATGAGGACAAAGAATGTACAGATGTGCTTTATACAATTGATGTATGTATACGTATGAATTGTGATAAGAGTTGTATGAGTAATAAAATGTTAAAAAAGAAAATAATCTAAGAAGTTGTCCTAAATATAGAAGAGCATGGAAATAATATTTGTGAAAGCCTTATTAATTCCCTGTAGTGTGAAGATGCCTTAATACTGCATGCCATAAGGTAGTCTGACTTGAAAAACGTACTGATGAAGATCAGAGACTGGTGCCTTAACTACAGAATACAGCTCGATGAAAGAAAACCAAAATCCTCACTATAGGACCAATACAAATTACCATGAAAAATGGAGATATCATTGAAGTTGTCAAGGATTTCATTTCACTTGGACCTCAATCAATATACACAGAAGCCATAGACAAGTGATGTGTTTCCCTGGGCATATTTGTTTCCCAGGACCTCTTTAAACATTTAAAAAGCAGTGTCTATTTGAGAACTAATATTTACCAGATCCAAGCTATTTTATTTTTAATTGTCTCATATGCCACTGAAAGTTGAAAAATGAATGAGGCTGTTTAAAAGTAAAATGATGCATTTTAATTATAGTGCTAGTGAAGAACTTGATAGTTTCATGCACTGTCAATTGTAGCTTAGAAGTTGTACAATTATAATGCTTGTCATAAATGGATACTATGAAAATTTCATTTTAAGTATATTAGAAATTTGTTGAGAGATCTGTCCATTAAAGGACATCATGCTTGATAAAGCAAAATATCATTGAAAAAAGGATGAACTTCAACAACATAGAACATCACAGTAACTGCAACTAAGCTCAAACTTGACAACTGTGAGAAGGAAGCAGGACCCATATGTGTTTCATTCTTTTTTTTCTCTAACATTTCTATGAGAGTGACATGATTTAATTTGACTTAAACAGCAAAATGCAATGCCAATGACAAACATTTTGCTTGATGCATAGTTAATTAAATTTTTCCCTTTACATATTGGCACCTGATAAGGATACCATTTAATACCACTTTTATTTAATAATATGCTGCAAGTCTTTATGGCAGTTATTGATCAACAAGTGTCTAATAAAAGCTGACAATGGTAGCAAAGATGTAAAACTGTAATTGGAGATGGTATCACTCTAAACATGGACAATCCAAGGCCCTACAAGAAAATCATTGCATCCAAATGAAATGTTCAGCAATTTCACAGGCCATAGGTCAATATAGAAAAGTCCATTTGGATTCCGTGTACCAACAGAGAATACTCTGGAAAGGAATTCAAGATAATAATACCATTTACAAGAGCCACCTATAAGATAAAATGGAAAAAACCTGGGCAGAAAAACAAACATCTGTACAAAGAAAACCTTAAAAACAGTACTACAGGATACCATAAGACATAAAGTGAAAAATTAGCCATACTCTTTAATAGGGAATTTTACTTTGTGAAAATATCAAACACACCACAAGTGATCTATAATTATAATGCAATTCTGATTCAGATCCCAGCATCTTTCTGAAAAGTTGAAAAAGAAAGGGAAGAGATTCTATACCTAGAAGCTCTGATGGTGTAGTGGATTATACAATGGGCTACTAGCTGCATGGTCCTCAGTTAAAAACTGCCAGCTACTCTTTCGGAGTAAGATGATCCTGAAAAGTTTTATGATCTCAGAAATCCAAAACGGCCAGTTAGCCCTTGTCCAATAGTAGTGGTTCTCAGCCTTTCAAATGCCATGACCCTTTCATACAGTTCCTCATGTTATGTTGTGGAGAACCCACACCATAAAATTATTTTCTTTGCTACTTCATGAATGTAATTTTGCTACTGTTAAGAATTGTAATATAAATATCTGATATGCAGGATGAATTTTCTTTGTTACAAATTGAACATAATGAAAGCATAGTGATTAATCACAAAAACAATATGTAATTATGTATTGTGAAATATTTATTTCTGATTACAAATAAATGAAATTTTGTCTTGAAGCATGGTGTAGCATGGTTAACAGTCTTTAATATAATGATAATAAACTGCATTGCTACATTTTGCGACTGTATGCATAAAAAGCCAGCGTGCGTGCAAATGCTGAGAAACCTTCCTTCTCACCAGATCAGAAGTTCTCAGTCTTTGCAAGAGCACAACGAAGTCTTCTTTGGTATTTAGACTTGATAACCAAAAAGTTGGAAAGTCCTGTTTCACAGATATGTTGTTGGAAATGGAAGAAGATGCAACACAGTCTCAGATAGGTATATGACTGCCAACACTTGATCCAGAATTTTGTAACTGGCATTGTAGCGAAATCAGTTTGTGCTGACTCACTGTTAATGAGTTCAATGAACACTTCTTGAACTGTCTCCGGAGCATCTTCAACTTTGACTGTGAATGGGTGTCTAGCAAGTGCAAATGGAATGTCAGGTAGATTTGGAAAGTACAATGAAATTTTATCTGCAAGCATGTGCAAGTGTTCTTTCATAGGAATGACCATCGTCATTCTTTTGTATGGTTCAATGTCATGTTCCTCAAAAAAAGCAGATAAGTTAGGCAACATATAAATTTTATTTTCATCCTTTTTTTTGTGCCAAAGCTAAAGTTTCATTTGGAATGATCAGATCTTTTCAGAAAATCAAGTCATGTTGCATTTGTTCCTCACAGTGATCAATTTAACTCATTCAAGATGGAAAATGTGTCAACCAAGTAAGCTATTTTCTGTAGTTTACTTTGATCGCTGAAAAGTGCTTTGAACTGCGTTGTTGCCTTCTGATTTTAAAATGCTTTGAGTTCATCACAAAGCTCAAAAACACGTTTTAAAACGTTTACTCTTAACAACCATCTTACTTCCGTGTTAAATAGCAGAGCATTATTGTGCTCATCCATCTTGTTCTGCAGTTGCAGTCAACTGTTTAAAGTGCTCGCCTTTACAAAATTGACAGAACTTTTGACACTATTCATTATTTCTTGTAACTCTTGTGGAAGCATCTCATTGCTAATATTTGCCGATGAATCATACAGTGAATTCCGTTGACTTTTAGTGACTCATTCAGTACCAAACGTTGAAATGCAGGTAGGCATCCTAGCATAGCTGGAGCACCATCTGAGTAAACTCCATAAACTTTTCCCAAGAGATCTTATGCTCTTTCAGAAATGAACCAACTGTGTCAAATACATCATCTGCAGTAGTTGTCGTTTCAAGAGGTTTGCAAAAAGAAACTCTTCTTTAAAGTTGCCATCATTAATATACCTCAGGTAAACCAGTAACTGGGACCAGGTTGCAATGTCTGTAGATTCATCAAACTGGATGCTAAATATTGGAAGTGACTGGATGCTAAATATTGGAAGTGGAGCAGATTTAATTTCCGGGATGACCTGATAAAGGATATCAGCAAACTTGTCACCTATTCTTCTGCGGACAGTATCATTAGATAAGGAAATTGACTCAATTTCATAACAAGTTTGTCTCCAATCATAACTCAAACAATGACTTTGGTCACTTGCAACAATAAATCCTCAGCAATGGTGTGAGGTTTCATAGCTCTGGCAACTCTGAGTGCCACCAAGTATGAAGCTTCATTGGCTGTTAACGTTTGGTTTGTGGTTTTGCCACCAGTGTCAAGTCTGGCTTTCTTGAGTCCATGAGCTTTGCTTCTAAAATAGTTGGTATAATTGTTGGCAAACACAGATGCTTGCTAACAAAATGGCGTTATAGTTTCTTTGGCTTCATATATTCAGCTGATAGAACTTCACAACAAATAACACATTGTGATTCCTCAATTCCTGCTGTAAATATTGAGATAAATACATACTGTAAAAAATCCTCGCTATATTTTATTTTGTTAACATTCTTCTCTACATGATTCATTGTCATGGCATGGTTTTCTAATGAAAATAATATAAAACAATCGCTTTAATAATACAAAAGGTGATACATGGCACAGTTCAGTCAATAGAGTTCGTTAAAGTTTCCTGTGATTTACCATTCTGTGGTTTTGGTTTGTTTGTGTTTTTTTACATACCTGTTACTCTCACAAGGGAGTAGTATTCATATCAACCATAGCTGAATTTAACAAGACCAATCAGCATCAGGATTAAGTTGCCATGGTACAGATATCCCATATTTTTGCAGTAGTTGATGATTTCACGGTACAGGATTTTACATTTACCCAATAATTATAATTCATGAAGTGTCGTTTTACCTCCAATACTACTGCTTTCAACACAGTAGCTGCTTTTAGCAGAGTAGCTAACTGCTTTCAACAAAGCAACTGATCTCTACAGAGTAGCTGCTCTCTACACATGTGTTACTGGTCCGCTTAAGCACATTATGGTGCCAACCCTTTCACATACACTTGTATTTGTATGGGGTAGGCGCGATGATGTCATCACACCAGTTACCCATATGTGGGTGTATCTGCACGAGGGCATACCCACCTGGAGATGGATGGAGGAGTGGTGTCTTGATTTCTAAGACCATTGGAAAATGTGTTTTCTGATGATCTTAGGTGATCATTGTGAAAGGGTTGTGCTAGTCTGGGCACTTTAGAGAAACAAATCTACAGAAATTCATGTATAAGAGAGAGTTTTATATAAAGGTTAAGTGCACAGCAAGAAAACATCCCAATCCAGTGCTACCCAAGCCCACAAGTCCAAGATTAACCCATATATCTGACACCAATCCATAAAGTCCTCCTATATCTCACAAAAGACAGGCAATAACACTTACTGAAGGAGGAAAGCCAAATCAGTGAGCCTGTAAGCATCTCAGAGCTGGCGGGGGTCTCCACACGGCTACTCCAGCACCCAGG
Organism: Tenrec ecaudatus; assembly: GCF_050624435.1. Lineage (NCBI taxonomy): Eukaryota > Metazoa > Chordata > Mammalia > Afrosoricida > Tenrecidae > Tenrec > Tenrec ecaudatus. Next base: position 461,363 of record NW_027458855.1, read on the forward strand.
GCTGCACTGCAGTAGGTCTATGTGGCTTCTCCTTGGGGATGTCTTGCAGGAAGTGAGCCTTGACAGCTGAAACAGGGAACTGGCCAAGGCAGCTGCACCCTAGTCCGACTATCGCAAAGCAAGAGACCCAAGAACTAGAAAGGTGAGGATCATCGAGCCATTTATCCTTCAGGCCCTCATTTAACCCCACATGTGTTTACCAGCCATGTTGGCATAAGTAAATACCTCAAATGTCGTTTGCTCATCCCCCTGCTCCCCCCCCCCCCCAGCAAGTGGTCTTGAACCATAGGTTGAGAACCAGAGCCTTATAGGGTTTCTAATATTCTTAAGTGACTGGACAGCAGTGAGTTGGGTGTTTGGGGTCCAGCCTCTATACCTGCAACTGAGATAGACCCAAGGAAACAAGGACAATCACAATGAGCCATGTGATCAAGAGAAGCATCTACACACTGTCATGTCTGAATCACTCAGGCGCTCTCCTCTGGAAACGTCTCAGAATAGACTCACTGTGTTTTGATTTTTCTAAATGTAAATCAACCAGATATTAGGGAAGAGGCTGGAAAGGATGTATTTCTATATAAGCCAATGGTCACACAACATAAAATGCTTCATAAAGCAAAGGCAGGTGAACCACTCAAGAGAGATTTGAAAACAGTTTCCCTTTGAAATTAATGGATTGAAACCGGAGGGCACAGACACGAATGACCCAGCAAACTGTAGTGAAGAGAAATCATTGTCCACTCCAATGAGGCCATCCCTACACTCTACCCCTGGTCTTTCCAGTTTTCCACCTCACCACTTTTTAGCACTTATTTCATGGAATATAATTGTTTTCCTCTTTTCACAACTTTTTACCTTACTCTACTATTTCCTTTCTAAAGCTTTACAGCAATCCTCTTCCTTTTCTTCTTCTTCTTCTTGTTCTTGTTCTTCTTGTTGTTGTTCTACTACTACTACTACTACTACTACTACTACTACTACTACTACTACTACTACTACCACCACCACTACTACTACTGCTGCTGCTTCATCTTCTTTTTTTTTGAAATTAAGAGAAAATAGAATGATTCCTACTGAAATTCCTGCTAAATCTGTTGCTACAATCCAAATTTTGTTTTAACAAAATGAACTAAAGAACACAGCAGACCATCCTATTTGTGCTCTCACTTGTACCTGCTCCTGGAACCTGGGCCTGTGCTATTTGGGCCTGAGCACACCCATTGCCCCAAATTCCCTTCAGTCCAACCCCACCCCTGTGCTGCAGAGTGGTTTGTGTGGGAATTCACATTGACTTCTCTCTCTGTGTCTTCTTGCACAGCCATACACAGCTGGATCCTCAGTGGTCACAGAACTCAGGTGCAGGGAGAACTGGTTCTTGGATGTGTCTGGGTTGCTGACTAGATCTCTGAGATTTGGTGTGTATTCGCTAAACCACTCTGACCTGTAGGAGCTCCTTCCCATCCACTCACAGCCTCTCTCAGGGCTGCCTGATCTGCTCCCATGTGGCACTGGTGCTGGAGACTGAGTCCCCAGTAATGGTGCAGATGAGAGTGAGGTACTGTGATGGTCTCACCACCTCAGGGCCTGACTACTAAAGCTGCACCTGGGACAGGACACCAGGAGTCTTAGGAAACAAGCTTTGAATATCCCATCTGTCCTTAAATCTGCTGTGACCTAGTGCATCTCCCTGCCATTGACCCGATGGGAGACCTAGGACCATCAAAACGAGGAAGCGGATGGAGACAGACATTTCTGTATCAAAGTCTCCCTGGCTCAGCAGGCTCTGGAATTCTGGTTCCAGAGGAGAATCTTGAGGGGAGTGAAGGTGGGTGTTCATATCATTTGAGAAAATAAACCACACCAGTCTTCTGCTTGTGCTAATGGACAGGGGTCACAGCTCCACAAGGAAGCTTCTCCAGAGCTGGGCCTTGAAGCAAGTTGGATGGCAAAAATATGTCAGAAATGTGAGTGAGGTGGCCCACAGGCATACACTGAATTTTTACCCTGCCCAGATCCCAATATTTGCAATCACAAAATTATCAGGGTTCCATTGTATATGAATTGTTTGATTTGAACACATGCATCCACTAATGTATGCATTACTGTATTCATTGTGAGTTCTGAGAGCTATGAAGACACCAGACAGTCTTCTGCACGGAGGGAAAATCAGTAAACCAAGCAAGAAACGAATGAGCTAAGAAACGAATGATTTCGTCCTCAAACTAAGCCCACTGCAAGTGCACCTATCCTGTCTCATGGGAACCTTATAAGACTGATTATAAATGTTCCTGAGAACTTCTTTGACCATAAATACTTACAGGAAAAGACAACCTCATCTTACTCGGGAGGCACAGTGGGCTGGTTTGCAGTGAGAAATCCAATACTTATCCCACTGTGTCACCATATCTTCATATATCTCTACACCAAGGAGCCCGTATAAAGGGCTGTATAAATGTCACATTGAGAAGCCAAGTGGTGATTTTTTAATACTATTATGTGACTATGAGCTCTGGGCTATGAATAAGGGGGGCCATATCCAAAATTATGGCCATTCACTTACCTTTTGGAAAAGAATGTTGAAAGCACCACAAACTGGGCTATCAATATAACAAACATCTGTTTTGAGGGAAATACAGCCAAGGAATACCTTAGAAGGAAGGATGATGAGACTTTGTTTCATGTAATTTGGACAGGCTATCATGACACCAGTCTGTTGAGAAAGACATCATCCACGATAAAGCATGGGATCAGTGAAGGAGGAGGTGATGGATTGACACAGTGACTCTAACAATAAGCTTAAAAATATTCGTTATGGTTATGGTACTGAACTAGGCATGATTTAGTTCAGTTTTACATTGAATCACTTAGCGTTGCAATTGTCTCTGTGGCACGTAACATCATCAAAACAAATGAAAAGACACAATGTTCTTCCCAGATTGAATGACAGTGCTGGGGGAATGGGTATATGTTTTCTTTTCCTTAGAAAAGGAAATATGTAACAGAATACACTCTTTATAACTGTTTTTATGTTGAAGTTCCCCGTGCCTTCGTTAGTTATTGGTTGCAAAAGTCTTGTCTACATATTTATAGAACATTAAGCATCCAAGGTTGTTTGGGTGCAAAAACAGTTAAAGACTCGTATTGACCCTACATGAAAGAGAACTGTCTGAAAGGATTTTCTTTTCTGTAATAATAATTGGATAACCATATCAGGTCTTTAACCAACTGAATTGCCAAGGTTTTGAACTGTCTACCCTTTGGCTAGAAGTTGAGCATTTAATTATGCTCACATAGTTCTGTGTTTCAGGTTCACCTATGTACAATTCATATGCATCTATTTTTACTTTCTACAGGTGAACATTTCTGTGCATGATGGCTGGTCTTAAGACATTATGTAGAGTTCTTCAATGCAAGTACTGTTACTATTATGTGTTCCTTGAGTATTTACTATGGGATTCTGTCCTAGGCATTGTGTGATTTTAATAGTAACCCTGGGCACCATCTTCAGTGCCAGAAACACCTCCCAGAGTTGTGCAAACTAAGAGTGACTACTATAATAGCCAAATACCCCATAAAACATATCAAGGAATTGGCGCATTTGGGATATGGTGTGGCAGTTTCATAATCTCTTGTCAACTTGGGAAGGGATGGAGTCTAGCCTATCAATGAGGTCACAGCTTGATGAATTCATTTGGAGGTGCAAAGGAGATAAATAGCTCACTGGAAGCCAGACCCAGATAGAATCTCTACCTGTTGAAATATTCCTGTTTACAAAGCAACATGGTGCTACACTGATAATAGCCAGAGCCCTGGCACTGGAGCCCTGGCAATGTGAAGACCCTTGCCAGTGCTGAGATGCTTCCAGCACCACCAGATCCACAAGACTTTCCACCCACTAGCCTGTGATCTTTGTCACTACATGTGTTGTGTGAGTCTGAAGAAGAATTTATAGATTGGTGTCAGACATATGGGCTAATATTGGACTTATAGATGTGATCAGAGCTGGGATGTTTTCTTAATATACAGTTACTCTTTGATATAAAGCTCTTTCCTATACACATGTGAGTGTCTCCCTGGATTTGCTTCTCTAGTCTGCCTGGACTAACACATGGTGTTAGAGAATAATGTTAAATTTGTCATGGGCTGCCTGAAGTTCTGTCTTAGAGTAAGCACATCTTGTTTAATTCTTGTAAGTTTTCAAATAAGATTTTATCTCACTTATTTGGGCATTACATTAGGAGGAACAAGAACCCAGAGAATGGTCTTGTGCTTGGTAAAGTAGAATGTCAATTAAAATGGGAGAGACTCTCAATGAGATGGATTGTCACAAAGGCTGCAACGATGAGTCCACATAGAGCTACCGTAGTGGTCAGCACAGCAGTTCTAGCTGACTGGGCACTGCAGTCCTTATCCAGGCTCCCGTGCTCACCTCTTTCTTCACTTGGTCCAGAGTGGGTGGGTTCTTAGCATCCTTGCAAGTCAGCCCACCCCCTGAGGTTAGTTTTATGTCTGGACTCCCACTGACTCTCCCTCACTATAAAATACTTTGGACATAGAGTGTGATACAAGTTGCAAACACTCTGAATTGGTTGCAGTGAAAGGAAGTACGATATATACATGTAGATATTTATCTAGATTTTGAGATTGAGATATATACCACAATAAAATACCGATCAAGAAAGAAATTTGCCTGAAAAACAATCAAATATTGAACACCGGTTAGGCTTCATTCTTTCCACAGGAAGAGGAAACGTACTTAAAGAAGATTTCTATTCAAATTAATTAAAGCAAGAGAGTTATAGAGTTATTTATTCCACGTTAAGGAGGAAATTGACAAGTCAGAATTCTTTTTTATGGGTTTCAGTGACGTGTGATAGGAAAATTTTCAGCTTTTGATAATTGTTGAACACAGTGATAATCTAATTCCATTTGTGTTAGTGTGGGTATATTAGAGAAACGAGTCCACAGAAACTCATTTGAATAAGAGAAAGTTTTATATAAATGGTAAGTTTACATCAGGAAAATATCACAACCAAGTACTACCCAAGTCCACAAGTCCAACATTAGCCCATATGTCTGACACTAATGCACAAAGTCCTCCTCCATGTCACAAAACACATGCAATGAGGCCGATTGCAGGAGGAAAACTGGATCAGTGAGCAGTGTATGCATCTCAGCGCTGGCAGGGGTATCCACAGAGCTATTCCAGCACCCAGGGCTGCATTGGGGTAGGTACATGCGGTGTGTCCTTGGGGATGTTCTTGCAGGAAGTGAGCCTTGCCAGATCAAGCATGGCACTGGGTAAGGGATCTGCAATCTGCTCCAACCATCAGAAAGCAAGAGACCCAAAAACTAGAAAGGCAAGGCTCACAGAGTCATTTATCCCTCCGCCCCTCAATTGACCCCACATGTGTTTATCTACCAGGTTGGTACAATAAACCACCTCCCTCTCCATTGAATTATGCATGAGAAGAGTGATGAAAATATTAGTTTGTTGCACGTGTATGAGAAAAATAACTTTTAAAATATGACATTGTTTTTCAACCACAATCAGAAACTGACGGAAAGTATTGCTGGTACAGCAACACTTCAAAAAGCTAGCTAAAACATTGAACCCGAAAAGAGATTATGATATAAGCCCAAAATTTGAATTTGTAAAAATTGTTAGCAATGGAATAGTCTTTATTTAATATTTTAATTATTTTCTCACTTTTTTTCCCTCCAAAACCATTTTTTGGGGAGCAAATACAGGTGTCATGTTCATCAGTAGTTCAAGTGCATCAAGCAGTATTGTATGACTGTTACCACAATTAGCTTCAAAACATCATCTTCCTTCTTCAACTAATGGCATCATCTTCCTTTATTCCACTCCCCCACCCACCACTGTAGCCCCAGAAGCCCTTATTCTACTTGCTGTCTCTTTATGTACATCAATTCTGGCTTTCATGTACAGTCAAACAGAAAAACATATCACAGAAATTCAATAATGCTATCCCCCAATGACAAAACACATGAGATAAACTCTAATAGGAATTTAAAATTGAGGAAGTAGGCAGTCCAAGTATAGTCTGCGGCCCTTGCCCGGAATCCATAACAGACCTAGGTGTGTTTCAGATGTGTCAGTCTGGCTACTGGAATGTGAGGATCTTGCCAGTTGACCGCCTTTCTCAGGATTTTCTGGAACCAAAAGCACTCTTTAGTAGCTGGTATCCTGCAACACACCCTGTGGCTCATGCTGAACAAGCAAACGGCTTGTCCTTCACATGACATTAAATACACCAAGCAACAACAACAAAAACAACACAACCAACTCCCTGCCTTCCAGGAGGTTTCAGCTCACAGCACAATCCTATTTCTCTATGTTTGCTGTTGAGGAAGGAACACTATTCTACAACTGCAGCACAAACAAGACATGCTTGCAAACCTCCATTCCTGCACTGGCCACAGGTGAAGCCACTGGCTGTGAGGACTGCTGCCTACTTTGATGATGAGCCGGCCCTGTCTCTTCTCTGTGCGAGCAAACTACTGTTGCACACAGAGCCTGTGTGTGAGCTGAGCTTTTGTCAGTGACCTCACACACTGGTTTTACCGAAATCAACAGTTATACTTTGTGCAGTACACAAGAAGGGGAGTAATTCAACTTGAAGGGAGACTAAGGTTATTTTTATAAAAGTACCTTGTAAATTGAAGCACAACCAGCAAAATATATGTAAAAGGGAACCATTAACATGTTAATAATAATTTTATAAATAATATCATAAAAGGTGTCACAGAAAAGGATGATATAATTAAAATGAAAACACGATGTATGAAGTTCTATGGAGACCAGGATGATGGAAAAAATAGAACAATTCCTGATAATATCAAATATGATTAAACAAAATACAGAATACACAGAAAGCAATTAATGGACATAAACAAACAAAACAAGATACAAATTCAGAAATTTGATAACTGTAAGCCATTGGCACCAAGTGAATCCCAAATCACAGTGACTCTTGGACAGAGTAGAACTGCTCCGTAGGGTTTCAGACACTGTTAATCTTTTGGAGGAGCAAACAGCCTCATCTTTCTCCCTTGGAGGAACTGGTGGTTTCAAACTACTGACCTTGCACTTTGCATCCCAATATAAAATAAACAAAAAAGATGGCAAAATAAAATAAAAAACTGTCCCAGGGGAGGCTAAGAGTTAAGTGAGAAAGCCCTAATTCCAACAGGAAATCCTCCCTGTCATCTATCTGTGCCTGTCTAGGACTGGGTGTCTGTGCTCATGAATCCTGCGTGCCCCCTGCTGCCCAGTGTCTCCCCTGCAGGGGAGATTTGTGTCTGGGTTCACACTGACTTCCCCTCACTGTTTGTTTCCCTTGCACAGTAATACATGGCCGTGTCCTCAGCAGTCACGGAGTTCAGCTGCAGGGAGAACTGATTCTTCGATGTGTTTCTGGTGATGGAGAGTCGGCTTTGAAAAGATGGGTTATAATATGTATTACCACTAGAGCATAGCTCTCCCATCCACTGCAGCCCCTTTCCAGAAGTCTGGCAAATCCAGTGCCAGCAGTAACCACTGCTTGTGATGGAGAAACCAGAGACAATGCAGGTGAGGGACAGCTTCTGGGACGGCTTCACCAGTCCTGGACCTGACTCCTGAAGCTGCACCTGGGACAGGACCCCTGAAAACAAAAACAAATGTTCCATGTCAGTCACTTGAAGTCATAACTATCCCCATAGACCCAGGTCAGATATCTGTATCTCTCACCTTGGGGAACTGTCACCAAGCATAGGAGAACACATAACAATAGCATCTTAACACCACACCTCTGCTTTCCCAAGAGACCTACAGCCCTGTCTGAAGAGAACTGATAGCTTTCCCACCCCAAGGGTGAAATTGTACCCTAGTGCCTGAAATATAATTTGCATATGAGGATGTCCTGTCCTTATAAACAGAAAGTGATAGAGACCAGACCCCCTCTATCTTCTGAGCTCATGGTAGGGTAAATGTTTGAACTCATATGCATATTAGTCTATAACAGAAGAAGTTTTTACCAAGAGGTGTGTGGGAGAGGTCAAAGAGTGCCCAGAATTTCTGAGCCCAGTGTTCTTTCCTTCCCGGTCCTCATTGCTCCTGCCCTGCCTTGGGCTCCTGTATATCCTGTGCCCCAGAGAGTGGGCAGAATATAGTTTGTTAAAACCATCAATTGGACCCCAAGTCATCTTCAGACCTCACAATTTCCAAGGTCCTTTTTTTCCTGTATACCCTGAAACTTCTAAATTAACCTCCTCAGAGCCTTAATAGTTTTCCTTGTGTGGGAGTGACATCTTTGAGAAGCATGAATATCAGGTTAGTCCCAAGGAGTTGTGGTTGATAAGATCCCAAAGGTCCAACTCTTCTATGAAGCCATTCAGTTCCAATTTCCACCTACTCCACTCTTGAGGAGATTCCCTTATGTTTCTGGATTCTGTGAATCAATGAAAAATCCAAAAGAAATTAATGAAATTTTGAGGAAAGGAATCACGTGGCGGTGGGTTCTGTTCAGTCCAAATTCTGACACTCAGGAAAGGGTAAACCAGATGCTGTGCCCAAAGGACAAGCTCCACTCCCAGCTTTGCAGTTTATTTGCACACATCTGACCTGAAGCCTCAGGCAGAATGTTTCCAGTCAACATTGTCCCTCTGCTAATCTGTTGCAGCCAGGATTTCCCAAACTTGGGCCATGGTCATCACCAACCCCACTACTCTTACCTGTAATACCCACACTACATCCCAGAGCCCAATGATCGAGGTCAACCTCAGTGTAAGTAAAGTGATTCAAGTGTTACTGGGTCTCAGGGAAGAACGTGACACCTGGAAAAGTTGGGCCCCAGGCAAGACAATATTTTAATTCAGTAGCCTCTAAGAAATGCAAGATTCTGAATAGAAAACCACTCCCTTGTTTGCTAGAATATCCGGAATAGTGAAAAATCAGTCGAGTCATGATTTCAAGTACAAAGATGGAGAAAACCAGTAAATGAAAACTAATCATTTAAGAAAAGGTTCAGAGTAAGAGTCAAGTACAATATTGTCGACTTTGAAACCAAAGACCTTTTCCTGAAACCCACGAGGCACTCGTCATTATAATTAGGTCTATCCATCCAACTGATCCTCGACATTTAGAGATTAAACAGACACTCTTGTAAATGTCCCCTGCCCTGGGACTCTGGTTCCATTGAAATGTGAGCATCTCCAACCACAGACAGCCTCTCCATTTGTGCTCTGGGCACAGCCACATCACAACTGCTCTTGGGTCTCACCTGACATTTATTCCCTAAACTCAAAGATTGTCTAATTTTGGAAAATGGTACATATTATTGGCTATAGAAGCTGTGACATCTATAAACATGTAGTTTATAGATTCTTTCCTCATAAAGTTTAAAATATTTTCCTCAGACTGAGGGTTGACAACACTCATTTGCTGATTAATTAGAATCTGTACACCTCCAAATTAATGTTTCTTTTTACGGTGGGGAAATCCAAGCACTACGTGTTGGTCACCTGGACTTCTTTGTGCCAGAATTTGCTGAAGGGAATAATCAATTACTTTAAAGTGAAGACACATTGTACTCACTACAATCCAGGGGTGAAAGCACAGGACACTCTAGCATTTTTCATTTGGAGATCATTGAGTTGGTTCACTTTTCATATGCACACTGGCAGAGCATCACTTGATCCTGTTCATTTCATCAAACCCCCATCTCACTCTTTGCTCTTGGTGCTTGTCTAACCGATTCAAGCTTGAGACCGTGATGTAGCTTGTGTTAATCTGGGTAGACTAGAGAAAGAAATCTATGGACACACATATGCGTATAAAAAAGATATTTATATACAAGAGCAATTGAACATTGAAAAACATCTCAGCAAAGTCCAGATCAAGTCCATACATCCGATATTAGCCCATATTTCTGATATCAATCTGCAAAGTCCTCTTGAGATTCACACAACACATGCAATGATGCCAAATGCAGAAGATCACAGGCCAGTGGGTAGGAAATCTTTGGATCCAGTATCATTAGGAATATCTTAGCCCTGGCAGAAGTCTCTGTGGCTTCTCTGGCTTCTGTGGTCTGGTTCTGTCCATGTGGCTTGTCTTCTGGAATGTCTCCCAGGGAGTAGCAGAGAGAGAGAGGTGTCTTCTTCCTCCAAAGAGGAAGTATCGGAATTCTCAGAAGGTCATGCCAACAGAGGTCCCTTTGGCTATCTTCAGATTGACAACCTAGACTCCACCCTTACACTCTCAGTCCTTAAATTGACACCAGATTAGGTGACTACCACATAGCTGCACACTAGTTCAGGTCACTGCCATGATCATATCATAATTTCATAGCAGTGATTAGTAGGGGTCTTCTTAAGTGTCAACCACATGACATTATTCATGTACACATCACTATCCAAACAGGTTTGGTACACATGTTCTCAATGATCTCCTGCTATCTCCCTGTACTCTGAAGGAGCAACACATCGAACTCTTCTAGACTCAGATGTCTGGGTTTCTTTTGCAGTCCCCTATCTCATGAGGTTGGGCTTGGTCAGTCACTTAATCAAGGTGCACTGCATCTCTCAAAATTCTGAAAGATGGAAATAATAGAAAATATGGCTTAAGGAAAATGCAATAATATTTGCTCCAGTTGTCTATTGTTGTACAAGGAATCGATATACATTGCAGCTTAAAATTGAAAGAGCTTTTTGCTTTTTATTTGTTGCTTGATTTCCCTTTTAACTCTTTTGATGCACATAAATGTCTGATTTTTAGATCACTCTCATCTATGTTGCCTTCTTTGTGTGTACTTCCTTTGCTGTGTTTGACAGCGTATGAACGTCCTGAAATGGGGCACTAACATGTGTCCCTGCTTCCTTATAAATGGTCTTCATAGCTCTGGGATTCATATTAGGTCCTTGATCATTACACTTAAAACAACAAACATCGTATTTTGAGAGAGAGAGAGAGCTGTTATCAGGAAGGAAAAGGAGCAAGTTCTTACCTTATCTGGAGAAGATGTCTTGGATGGTATTTAAACTCAATAAGATTAGTCTGAAACATTTAAGAAACAGTTAAATGTTCCTTGGGTTAAAGTAAATAGCATTTCCCTGGAACACAGACTTAAAAAAATACTGTTTTCTTGCAGAAAAATCCCTTACGCTGCAGATAATAAACAAAACCTTATTTCCTTATATCCCTTGATCATGGCTACAGTAACAGATGAAGAGTCACTGGCCCATGCACCAAGATCCACCACTCCTGACTCTGAGAAGAACAAAATGACTTTAAGGCTCAATACCAATTGGTAAAAATCTATCTTTTAAACAAGCGGCCATCTAGCTCAGAAGCAACAAAGCCCACCTGGAAGAACATACCAGCCTGTGTGATTGAGTGGTCCCGAAAGGATCAGTTATCAGGCATCAAAGAACAAAAAAATCATATAATTGGCTGCACACCTCCATGATAGGATCGCTGAAGACAAATGGGTGCATAAGCAAATGTGGCGAAGAAAGCTGATGGTGCCCAGCTATCAAAAGAGATAGTGTCTGGGGTCTTAAAGGCATGAAGATGAACAAGCGGCCATCTAGCTCAGAAGCAAAAAAGCCCACATGGAAGAAGCACACGAGCCAGTGCGATCATGAGGTGCCAAAGGGACCAGGTATAAGGCATCATGAAAAAAAGAGATATATATGTATATGTATATATATGTGTGTGTGTATGTATATGTATATATATATGTGTGTGTATATATATATATATATATATATATATATATATATATATATATATATATATATATATACACACACACCATATTGAATGAAGGGGGATGAGCAGAGTGGAGACCCAAGGCTCAAGTGTCGGCCACTGGAGATCCCCTCATAGAGGGGTTTAGGAGAGGAGATGGGTCAGTCAGGGTTTGAGGTAGTACCGATGAAGAACACAGCTTTCCCCCAGATCCTGGATGCTTCCTCCCCCAACTACCATGATCCGAATTCTACCTTGCAGGACTGGATAGGGCAGAGGTTGTACACTGGCGCATATGGGGGCTGGAGGCACAGGGAATCCAGGGTGGATGATACCTTCAGGACCAAGGGTGTGAGGGGCGATGCTGGGAGAGTGTAGGGTGAGTGGGTTGGAAATGGGGAACTGATTACAAGGATCCACAAGTGACCTCCTCCCTGGGAGATGGACGGCAGAGAAGGGGTGGAAGGGAGACTCCAGATAGGGCAAGATATGACAAAATAACAATGTATATATTACCAAGGACACATGAGGGAGGGGGGAGTGGGGATGGAGGGAAAAAAAAGAGGACCTGTTGCAAAGGGCTTAAGTGGAGAGCAAATGCTTTGAGAATGATTGGGGCAGGGAATGTGCGGATGTGCTTTATACAATTGATGTTTGTATATGTATGTATTGTGATAAGAGTTGTATGAGCCCCGAATAAAATGTAAAAAAAGAAAAGGAAAAAAAAAGGAAATGATTAGGGCAAAGAACGTACAGATGTGCTTTATACAATTGATGTATGTTTATGTATGGATTGTGATAAGTGTTGTATGAGCCCCTAATAAATTGTTAAAATTAAAAAAAAGTGTCAAAAAATAATAATAAAAGCCACCGTAAGACAAAAAAAATCTATTTTTAAAAGGACAAGTCTAAAGTCATGCCCCAGACCACCTCTCTATTTAGGCATGAAGTCTTCCATCTGAAGAGGAAGAGCTTAATGATTAGTAGCTGAAGGCACTGGGGAAAACCTTTGCACCAACGGAATGAACAACTTGGAAGAAAAGTTCTCTGCCCAATGGGAAAGGGTAGGCAGATGTGTAGATCCGTAGAACCTTCGCAGACTAAAAGGAACAGGTAGAAACCACATCTCAGAGCCCGGTCCAGGAGGACCCCCTTGGAATGAGGCTCAGTCAAAAGACCAGAGAAATGCTCATGGCCCACACCCTGCCACAACAGTGACCCGCACTCAGTAAAAATAACAGCAGGGTGCATCAGGGAAGTTAATATCGAGATTCTCTCTAGCGATAGAGCAAGTGAACACAAAGCCAACACATTTTAAAAAGAGTTTTATAGAGGAATTTGAGTCCTTTAGTATTTTAAATAAAAACCAAGGTTAGCAGTGAAGTACATTGTTTGTAGTTAACTACAAATGGATCCATGACTATATTTTAACAAACTCTGACAATTAAAGTCTAGCAGAACTTTGGTCATAATCAGTCCTCAATAGAAAACATCATACAGAACATAATATGCTGATATATATGGACATATTGAACATGCCCATCTATCCACAAATATTATGGGTAATACAAAATAGTAAGAAACGGTTGTAAGTGATACACATCAATTTGGGATACATGATTGACACAGAGATGGGTATTATAAAATTAAATATGAAACTCTAAAATTATGATAAAAAAATCTACAGGAAAATGTCAATAAATGTGGTATAAATAGTATCGTTAACAAGGTCACAAAGATGACCTGATACAAAGAAAAACATAAAGTGGGTATTTATTTTTGGAGACTATTACTATAGAAAATAAAGAACATTCTATCCAATAATGTACATTACGTGTAAGAAAAAACAAGAATACACAAAAACGGAGATCATGTAGCATTATGCAGCTCATACGCCTTTCTTCTCCTGGACTTCAGGAGTCACATTGCCTTCTCCCCCACCTCCTTTCACAGGGATGCACGGCAATGGCCTGCGCAGCAATGGAGCTCAGTGTTCAATGAATGTGACTATGAACAGGGTCACTGGGGATGTGTACTTGATATATGGGAGGAGGAGTATAGTCTGCACACACCACTCCATAATATGCTGACTCGTAGCTGATGTAAGAGAATCAGGAGACAGAATAGTGAGACAAAATGTATACACTTTATACATTGGTCCAACCCCAGCACATTGGCCTGGAGACAGAGATCCAGGTGCTCAGATGAAGTATTGCCAAACCTTCTCATTTCAGTCTCTGACCTACTCACCTCTGAGAGCTGCCCCAATATGACGAAACTGACATATTCTTGGGAATGAGGTCCATGGTTCTGAGATATATTATAAAGAGTGAATGAGACCTAAATTTAAATAAATACATCATGAAACTATATCTGGTTGGAGATTTTCATATCATTGGTAGCTTTCTAATATATTTTAAAATGGGTTCATCTGGGTTGAGATTGTTGACTGTATCCTCAGAGAACACAATCCTGTCCATGACTTTTCCATTCACCAAGACGAAGGTCCCATTCTTCCAGAACACAGAAAGTGATGGGGAAGATGGCTGAGGAGGTAGACTTGGCTTAGCATTGAGGATGACTTTAGGAATAAAGTCAGTAGTCCTCTACTATCGGGAACTTATATATTTATCAGACACACATAACAAAACCAAGAACATTTAAACTGTCAGATACACATTTTCTCTTCTCCATTAGATTATGGTAGAATTATTCAAAAGTTAGAAGATCAGCTAAATCTAGCAATCTTAGTGAATTCTTCCCAAAGTGGCTCCAATTCAATGATTGCTGTAAATAGGAATGGCTTTTGTAAGTCACTAAAGAGAAAGAGCTTTTCTTCAACAACTACACTGCTATGTCTACTTAAGAGTCATTCTACTGTGGAAAGAGTACATATCACTGTAAAGCAATTTACCTTTGTCACAGGAAGATATTTCTCATACAAAATGTCATCGTTAATAATGTCATTCACACCTAATTTTACATTTAATACAGATTCTTATACTGAAATATCCGAAAATTCTCACGTAAAGTTGCATGTCACTTGATACTGGGAATGTTACTGGTATCCCAATACAAAATAGTAGCAAAGCCACCAGAAGGAGAGTGACAGGTATGGACTCTCTGGGTGAAACAAGAAAGAGTGGCCAACATTCTGTGGGGCTGTGAAGGTGAAGATACAGCATCCAGCATGAAGAACTGAATGATCCCTTTTGGCCCTAGAGATCTCCCTGAATACTGAATTTGCACAGATAAGTTCATGTCTCTCTGGATTATCACGGGTTGAAGGTTCTGAAGGATAGATCAACACAAGACATTAGCACACAGATAATAAAATGCAATGGATGAGCTTGTGTGTTTTCATATGGGGCTCCAGAAAAGACACACACACGTAGGCTACCATCCAGATTAGGAAAACAACCAAACCAAACAACAGCAGCAACAAAACCTGTGTCATGTGAAGAATAATTTCAACATAAAACATGCTGACTGCCTAGATTTTAACTACATCATTAGCTAGATGATTGTCAGAATGCCTCACAAATTGTGTTGGAAGAACATGCTGTGAAATTTTCAGCAAATAGTCAAACACTTAAGACTTAACTTTGCCAGCTACAATGTTTCTAGAGTCTGATTGGAAAGTATTTATCTGAAAGTCATGAGAACTCTGATGCAGGGACCCCTGGCAGAGTCATTTCTTGTCCTTAAAGGTTAACAAGTTGATTGTTGCTGTAGGACAGAATATCTTTTCCTGTTACAATATAATTTTTGAATATAGATAACAGGAGTAGGCACAGAATTATTATTTTTAAATTAGACGGAGATTCCCCGAGGGAACTCTAAAATTTAGAGAATCCACACATGACAACAGGAAACTAGCGTTGAAGCTCGCGCTGCACCTGCTCCTGGGTCTGAGTCCTGTGCTCTGAGGGTCCTGAGTGCCTCCTGGGGACCAGTCACCTCCCTGCAAGTGGGGTTTGTGTCTGGGCACACACTGACTTCCCCTCACTGTGTCACTTGCACAGTAATACATGGCCGTGTCCTCAGCTTTCAGGTTGTTCATTTGAAGATACAGCGTGTTCTTGGAGTTGTCTCTGGAGATGGTGAATCGTCCTTTTACAGAGTCTGTGTAGTATGTACTACCACCATCATAGCTTATGGTTGCCCCCCACTGCAGGCCTTTCCCTGAAACCTGGCGTACCCAGTTCATGCCATAGTCACTGAAGGTGAATCCAGAGGCTGCACAGGAGAGTCTCAGTGAACCCCCAGGCTTTCTTAGGTCACCCCCAGACTCCACCAGTTGCACCTTACACTGGACACCTCTAAACATAGAGTCACTGTGATTAGACGACACACATACAATCACAGACAATCGCAATTATACACACATACAGCAAGCTCTCAGCAATTGCCATGTAAAATTGTCAAAATGAAAGCCAACTTTGGTATAAAATTCATTATGTGTCCTCTGTACTAGTTCCTGTGTTCAAAATAGTAACTAAGACCCCGGAGACAGACTGTCTTCTGAGAAGGCCAACATCAGGGACTGTGGCTGGTTTATCAGCAGACAGTTGCATTTGCATATCCCCTGATATTTAGAAGCAGATGAGTAGAAAATTTAGGCAATAATTCTCCCTCGGACCCAGAGAAATACAAACACTATCAAAGAAAAACTGCACTTTAACAAACTGTTTATCAAGCATTGCTTTAATTGTTCTATATTATCAATATTTTATAAAGTAGTTTTCTATTTGTAAACTTTATATTACATACAAAACAAACTTTTTAACTTTGTGGTATGAACGCTCACAATGCATCCTCTCTCATTCCCCTTAAGATATGGATACACATGATCATAGTGGCCATTCAATTATATGTTTCTTGTGTGGGTATCTTACTGATTTTCTTGCCTTCCAAGGCATTCCCACATTTCAGTGACATTTGTACCCTGTGGACAGGAAGCTGTTCATAAGGCATGTCCACAAAACATGCAGAATGGTGTCTCTCTGGTTTCTGATCTGGGAGATTCAAGTCCCCCTTCTTTTGTCATGATCAGGAAACCTGGCTAATTTTCACTTTTCTTTATTTTCTAAAAGAGTCAGTTTTCATATCATTGGCTTACTGATGGTGTTCCTATAATTTCATTTATCTTGGTTCCTTTTATATTGCCTCCTCCCCTCTGCTACCTATTCTATGGATACTACCTATGCATACTCATCTTTTTCTAGGTCCATTAATTGGAAATGGAGGTAATCAATTTCAGAGTTTTGCTTCCACACTATTCAAATGTGTGTGGTTATGAACTGCCTTCTAAGTTCTCTTCAGATAAACCCCACAGTTTGTTGTATTGTGATTTCATTTTCATTTAACCCAGTACAACCATTCATGTTAATGATACAAATAATATAGTATACATCCATGTATTCGTCACTCACACTCACTCACTGCCATGAGTCAGTGCAGACTCACAGTGACTCACGGGGACAGGACAGAACTGCCCGTGAGCATTTCTGAAGCTGTAACTCTTTATGGGAACAGCAAGACCCATTTCTCTACTGTGGAACAGCTGGTGGTTCAGATCTCCTGAAATTTGAAGTCTCAGCTTAATGAGCAACCACTATACCCTCACGATTCATGTGTGCATGCATACATATATTTAATTGTGTTTATGCATACAACTTATAAATGAATTAACATTGAAATTGATGTGTGATTTTGTAATAAATATTAAGGAAGCAAAGATTATTGGAGAAACTATTTTGGAGGGAAAGGAAACCCTAGACACTAACAGGAAGCTCCTTGCTCCTCTGCCTCCCCCATTGCCCTTGCCCAGAAGTCTGGCTCCTATGCTCTGTGCAGCCCATGTGATCCCTATAGACTGAGGTCATTATTGCAGGGAAGTTTGCGCCTGGTATGGCACTGAGTCCTCTCACTGTTCCTCTCACACAGTAATGGACAGCTGTGTCCCTCAGTGGTCATTGAGCTCAGTTGCGGGGTGAACGACTTGGTGGATGTTCTTCTGGAGCTTGATAGTCAACTCCTTTGAGGTGGGTAATTGTTTTCTGCTGATCAACATATTGATTACAACCACTGCAAACTTTTCTGCAGGTTGTGGTAGATTTAGCTCCAGAAATATGGAACCACAAGAGACAGAAAATCTTAGGGGGAGAATTTGTGAGGGATTCATCACTCCTGGGCTCAAATCCTGATGGTGTACCTGTCACAGGGCACCCAGGACAGGGAGAAAAATCCATGATGACTACTAATATAAGCCTCTTTTATATCAACCATTTTAAAATATCTTGATATTGTGAGAAATACATAACCACCAGGCCAAAGAATATCTGAAAGAAAATAAAAACTTATGGACAAGTTAGGTAGTTCGTAGAGATCTCTGACCACAGTGTCATGTCTTTCATCATGTTTTGAAATTTAACCCAAAAATTGAAGGTGTGATCTGCGTGTTAGAGTCTCAGGAGGAAAAAGTAGAGAAGCTTTCAGTCTTTTCTCAAAAACCGAAAAGAGAAAGTGTAATGTCTTCATTTTCTCTGGGATTGGCCTCCATTTATTGAGAACTCAAGGTCCTTAAGTTGAAGAGCAGAGAAAATGTCTGGACACAGAAAGCATAGAGAGTGTTAAGAAATTCTGATTTCATTAAAACCCCCAATTGACAGTGGATATTACTTCTACTGTGTTTCCTCGTTTCTCTGAAGATTCTCTTGAGAATTTAATCCTCTTTATTTTTTCTAACATCTAAATCAGCCCAGTTGAGACAATGTACATGTACAGTTTCGAGACACAAAATGGGCAAAAGAAATGAATAGATACATGACTAAAGGAGGCATTCACGTTGCAAAGATACACATACAAATATGTTAACTTCCATTACTCATTGGTGTTGTTATTATTTGGTTGATTTTGTTTTTCAGATATTTTCGTGGAATAGTTAGAGAGGACCTGGCCATATTTCCCAGATAACATTTTTAGTACTTTCATGGAATCTTTTTTCTTCTTCTTTTAAACATATACCTTCAATGCAATCTGTGGTGTATTTTTTTGTTTCCATGGATTTTCAGTGTACATCACAGTAATATAGAATCATTGAAAACTTCAGTAGTTTCTCTGAGAAACATGCTATACTCAGCAAATAACCTGAGAAGCTGTACTAACTGAAAACTACGACATCAAGATTGTAGGAAGTCATGTTAATGATCTGTCATTTACAAATGACACAAAACTACATATTGTAAGGCAGCATGGCTTGTAAAACTTACTGATAAAGAGCGGGACTGCTGCTTTCCCTTTAGTTTAAAATTCAATGTAAAGAAATTAAACTCTCCACTATGTGACCAATGGAAAATATCAGATAAATGGAGATAATATTGAAGCCGTGAAGGAGTTCATCTCGCTTGGATCTGCAATCAATACTCATGGAAGCCACAGTCAATTAAATGATGCAGTTCGTTGAGCAAACCTGCTGCACAGACCTCCTTACAGGTTGAAGAGCAAGGATGACACTTTGAGGACTGAGATGTACCTGGCCCAAACTATGCGGTTTCCAATTGTCTCATATACACGTGCAAGTCAGACAATTAATGAAAAAGATAGAAAATCAAACGATGTACTTGAATTGTGGTACTGGTGAATAATTTGATGGTAGGGTGGACCACCAGAACAACAAACAATTGTATATTGGATGATGTTTAATGCTTAATAGAAATAAGTGAGGTGATTACTTCATCTCAAGTACTTTGGACATATGTCAGGAAAATCAGAGCTTGAATAAGGACCTAATGCTTTATAAAGCATAAAGTAATTTTTAAAAAGCTGACCTTTAACACAATACATTGGCACAGTAACTGCAACAAAGGCCTCATGAATCACAGCTGTGAGGATGAAGCAAGACCCGTGCTTCATTCTGTTTTCTCTCATGTTGCTGTGAGTCCAAACTGATTTGATAGGCCCTAAAATGCAAAGTCAATGACAAACATTGAACTCAATGGAGAGTAAGTGAAGGCATTCTCCTTTCAAATTGGAACTAGATAAGGCTACCATTAAATACCAATCTTAGTTCATATTGTGCTGAAACTCTGTGGTAGTTACATAATCTGGTGTCAACTTGAGAATTTTGATAGCGAATGGGGTGGAATTTAGCCTGTCAATCAGGTGATAGCTTGATGACCTCATTTGGTAACACTATGGAAATAAATAGCTTGCTGGAGATGGGATCCACACTCACTCCCTTGTAGGATACAAATGCCTTCCCAGCTTTGTCTCCCCCAAAGATATGCCAAACATTAGAGGCTATATTCCAGCACATGGTGGGAGGTCATATGTTTAGAGATATTCTCCGTGAGGAAATCTGGTCCACTGTAGGTGGGGTTCACATCCTACTGATAATGTTTCCATGGAGAGCCAGAGAACAGGTCAAATCCGCTTGGTGACATGCAAAGTTAGGCTGCCATCCTGAACCTAGGATCTGCCCATCTTGTCACATATATACCCTTAATCCCTCCTATTCCTTTAGGTATGTACCCTCAGATCACTGCCCTCCCATTACTGTATAACCTATAGCACAACCTTTTCCTCTATGTATTAATCTGTAATTAGGGGCTTGCACGCCCCCCCCCCCAAAAAAAAAGATATATACGCCTGGGTTAGCAGTAAAAAGCTCTCTCTCTTCGCTCTCTGGCTCTCTCCCCATCCCACCATCCTTGCTCCCCTGTTTCCTTTCCCCTTGTCCCCCTTCCCCTCCCCCTCCCTCCTGCCCTCATGTCTACCATCTCCACGTGGACCATCAATCTGGACTGAGGTGAGCATGCTATCATGAAACGTGTCTGATTCCATTATTTAAATCTCTCTTCTATCTCTCCTTATTCTCTATGACATTATTATAATCATTATATACCTCAACTGTACAATTGTGCCTATCAAACCCGTGATTCATTGTGGGGGAATGGCTTTTCCTCCACACTCCCTGCGAGACATTCCTACTGATAAGACACATGGAGCTACACTAGAGTCCTGCAGCTGGAGGAGCCTGTAGAGACCCCTGCCAGTGTTGAGATGCTTCCATTGCCACTGGATCCACGTCTTTCCACCTACTGACCTGTGGTCATTGCATGTGTTGCATGAGTCTGAAGAAGAATTTGTAGATTGATATCGGACATATGGGTTAATATAGGACTTATGGACTTGATCTGGATTTGGTTGGGATGTTTTCTCAATATACAATTGCTCTTTTATATAAAGGTCTTTCTTAAACAGATTTGAGTGTCTATGAATTTGTTTCTCTAGTTAATCCTGACTAACACAAACTCTGAACAATAACTATCAATCAACAAATGTAAAACAAATGCATCCAAAATGACATCAAAGAAATAAAACACTCAATAATTGCTGATAATTCTCTATAATTGCTGATGAATTTCTAAACATAGAAAATGCAAAAGCCCTAGAAGAATAATATTGAAAGCTCTAAAAATTAAATCAGAAAATAATACAATTTATAATAGCTACCTAAAAGATAAAATAAATGGAATAAACCTAAGCAGAGAAACAAAATTCTTGTATAAAGAAAACTATAAGAAAAACACTACTCCAAGATACCGAAAGAAATGCAAATAATTAGAATAATAGACCATGTTTATGAGGAGGAAGGCTCAACTTTGTGAAAATAACACACTCTAACTAATCTATAATTATAATTTTATTATCATTATAATTAACTTCTGAACAAGATCCAAGCATCTATTACTGATCAAATTTTAAAGAAATTACTCATTAATTTAAAAAAATGAAATATATCTGTCATAACAAAGGTCAAAGCCACACACACACAAATCAAACTTAGGAAATCCAGTGGTGTTGTGAATTACACAATAGACTATTAATTACAAGTTCTGCAGTTCAAGACCACCATCTAATCCTCAGGAGAAAGATAAAACTTTCTGATCATAGAAGGTTTCAGAGTCTCAGAAGTTCAAAAGAGCAATGATGTTTTGTCCTTTACAGTTTCTATGAGTCTTAATTGATTCAACAGCAGTAAATTCGGTGTTGTTGTTTTTTATTGGTGGGGGGGGCAATCCCTACAACTGCACCTGAGATTGGCCTGAGGGAAAAAGGACAATCACAGTTCAAGTGGACTACTGCTAGACTTGTCTCCGAATCCCTAAGACACTCTTCTCTGGAAATGTCCACCAGTAAAAAAAAACAAAAAACACACACACTCGTGTTTCAGGTTTTCTGGATGTGAATTAGGTAGAATCTAGAGAAGATACTCGAACAAATTGGTGCATATATAAAGCCCAAGGTCACACAGCAGAATGTTTCACTATCCAGGCAGATTAATTACCTGAAGAAATTATTTCATTTACTTGAGAGGACGGCATTGAAGCTGCACCTAGCGGAGAGGGGCATTTTTGATGAGAGCAAATGGGAGCAAAGAATGGGGAGGAAGAGACAATGGAGCACATCCTGGCCTATCAGGCCTGGAGGACGATATCCCCACTCTGAGCAGCCAATGGCCTGAGTGGACAATATGGCTGATCCCACTAAGAGACACACCATCCCTTGATGGCCCCGGGCCCTAAGGGGTCAACACTGCAGACTCAGGGCCAGGACTGGCTAAGACTGACTCTGTGACAAACCACTAAAAGTGTGCTGCAGAGCAACCGTAGAAGCAGAGCAGGGAGCCCCCGAGGGAGTACAAAGGACAGACTCGGGGGCCGAAGCATGGTACCCCATTGGACCTGACTGGGGAACATACCTAGAGATCAAAAATCAGACCTTGATCTATTTACAGGTTTTTCTCTCCTTTAAAATTTTTTTTCTTTTAATTAATTTACTCTTGCATGGGTAATTGGATTCCTTTTTTGTTGTCCTAGCTGTCTTCTCACTCATCACCTATCTTGCTATGACTTGATTTTGGTGCATATTATTATCTCTACAGATCTATCTAAATATGATAGACTGGATAAACAGTCTGGAAGAGAAACCTACGGGACCAATGGTTCTGGAGGGACATTGGAGAGAAGTAGGAGGGGGAAAGGAGGTGGTGCTAACCAACCCAGGGACAGGGGAGCAATAAGTGATCCAAACTCAGTAGCAAGGAGAGTGTGAGTGACCTGGTAGGGATTCAGCAAGGGCAAGGTAACCGAAATTACTGAAACCCAAATGAAGGCTGAGCATGATAGTGGGACAGAGGAAAGTAAAAGAAAATAGAGGAAAGAACTAGGTGACAAAGGGTATTTATAGAGGTCTAAAGACTGGAATGTACATATGTAAATATTTTATATGAGTAGAGGGAAACAGATGTATGTGCATATATTAATAGGTTTAGTATTAAGGCAGCAGATGGACGTTGGGCCTCCACTCAAGCACTTACTCAATGGAAAAACACTTTGTTCTATTAAATTGGCATTCCAGGATGCACACCTTCCCAACACGATTGCTGAAGATCAACATGTGCATAAGCAAATGTGGTGAAGAAAGCTGATGGTGCCTGGCTATCAAAAGATATAGCATCTGCAGTGTTAAAAGTTTGAAGATAAACAAGCGGCCATCTAGCTGAGAAGCATCAAAGCCCACATGGAAGATGCACACCAGCTTGGCTGACCACGAAGTACAGAAGGTACCAGTTATCTGACATCAAAGAACTAAAAATCATATCAGTGGGTGCCCACTTCCCTGATACAATCAATGAAGACAAATGTGTGCATAAGCAAATGTGGCGAAGAAAGCTGATGGTGCCCAGCTATCAAAAGATATAGCATGTGGTGTCTTAAGGACTCTAAGATAAATAAGTGGCCATCTAGTTCAGAAGCAACAAAGCCCACATGGAAGAAACACACCAGCCTGTGTGACCACGAGCTGTCAAAAGGATCAGGTATCAAGCATCAAGGAACAAAAAATCATATCATTGAAAATGTGGGTGAGTGCAGAGTGGATACTCAAAGTCCATTGGTAGCCAACCGGACACCCCTTACTGAAGGGTGGTGGGGAGGAGATGAGCCAGTCAGGGTGCACAGTAGCAACAATGAAACATATAACTTTCCTCTACTTCTTGAATGCTTCCTCCCACCACTATCATGATCCCAATTCTACCTTACAAATCTGGCAAGACCAGAGGATGTACATAGGTACACATAGCAACTGGAAACACAGGGAATCTTAGACAGATGACTCCTTCAGGACCAGTGGTGAGAATTGCAATACCTGAAGGTTGGAGAGAATGTGGGGTAGAGAGATGGAACTGCTTACAAGAATCTACCTATAGCCTTCTCCCTGGGGGATGGACAGCAGAGAAGAAGGCGGGGGAAGATGTCGGACAGTGTAATATATGACAAAATAAAAATTTATGAATGATGAAGAGTTCATGAGGTAGGGGGGAGTGGCGAGGGAGGAGGAAAATGAGCAGCAGATACTAAGGACTCAAGTAGAAGACAAATGTTTTGAGGATGATGGCAACAAATGTACATATGTTTTTTGACACAATGGATGTATGTATGGATTGTGATAAGAAGTATATGAGCCCACAATGAAATGATTTTTTTAAAGAAATTATTTCAAAAATATTTTTCCTGTGAAAATTAATGGATTGAAATTGAGGACACAACTTTGTATGAGTGTGCAAGATAAACAGTAAAGAAGAGTCAGTGTGAACCCCAATGCTGTCTTCCCAACCCAACCTGTGTTTCGTACAGGACCACTGGAGTCTTCGGAACAAGCATTAAAGGACCAATGGGTCTTTGAATCTGCTGTGACCCTCTGCATCTCCCAGCCACTGACCTGATGGGAGAACTAGTACTATCAGGCGGAAGAGAAAGGAGACTGACGTTTCTATATCAAAAGCTCCCTGACTCAGAAGGCTCTGGAATCCTCTTATCACAGGGCGGTGATGGTGGTGGTCTCGTTATGAAAGAAACCACAACAGGCATTTCCCTAGGAGTATTCCTGGCTGTTATAAGAGGTGGGGACTATGATCAGAGTGATAATTCACAGGCACCACAGCTCCACAACAAAGTGTCTCCAGAGCTGGTTGCTGAAACAAGTTGGATGACAGAGATGGGAGTGATGTGACCCACAGGCATGCCTTAAACTAGTAGGCTCCTTAGATTCCAATATTTGCAACTATAAAATTATCAGAGTTCCAGTGTACAGTATTGTTTGATGTGAACATATACTTCTACTATTTCATTAATTAATTTATTTTTTGTTAGGTCTGAGAGCTAGAAACATACCAGATCTTCTTCTACACTGAAGAAAAACCAAGAAAGCAAGCAGCTGCTTTAGGAAACGAACAAGCTCTTCCTCCAAAACCAAACCCCCTGTGAGTGCATCTATTCTAATAGGAATGCTATAAGACTTGTTAGAACTGCTCCTTAGGCTTTTCTGTGACTGTAATTACTTACAGGAATAGACAACTTCTTACTCAGGAGGATTCCTTATCTGGTTTGAATCCCTGACCTTGTGGTGAGCAACCATATCCTATCCCTCAGCACCACCATATCCCTTCATATCTCTGCACCAACAGGCACATGTTACAGGGTTTCTTAAAGGTCCCTTTTAGAAACCAAGTCATGACATTTTCAATATTATTATATAAATATTAACCCTGGACTATAAATAAGGAAGGTCATAGAAAAAATGATGGCCTTCAACTTGTG
This sequence comes from Tenrec ecaudatus, assembly GCF_050624435.1. Lineage (NCBI taxonomy): Eukaryota > Metazoa > Chordata > Mammalia > Afrosoricida > Tenrecidae > Tenrec > Tenrec ecaudatus. Next base: position 486,788 of record NW_027458855.1, read on the forward strand.
ATGTTGAAAAAGAATAATGAAAGTACTGTGGGGTGGACTGGCAATATAACAAATGGATCTGTTTTGAAGGGAGTACAGTGAGAGAGTTCCTCAGAATCAAGGATGGGGCGACTTTGTTTCATGTAAAGTTATGATTCCTGTCCCTTGAGAAAGACATCATCCATGATAAAGTAGGAGATCAATGAAGAACAAGGTACATGATGAGATAGATTGACACAGTGGCTGTAACAATGAGCTAAAAATATTCATTTTGATTATGGTGTTGAGGGAGACGTTTTTTAGTTCTATTGTATTTTCAATCACTGTGAATTGGAACTGACTCTTTGGTACTTAACATAATAAAAAAGAAATCAAAATACACAACATTCTTCCCGGGTTGAATAACAGTGCTAGGGAAATGGTATATGATTTATGCAGAAAAGCACATCTAGCAAAGGGAAATATGTAACAGAATACATTGTCTTTATAAGTGCTCTTATGTTGACGTTCACTGTGTCTTGGATAATTATTGGCAGCACATGTCTTGTCTGCATATCAATCGAACTTTATGCATCCAAGGTTATATGAGCGCAGGATTGTTGTTAGAGACTTCTAATGAAGTCTCTAACATGAAAGAGAACCGTCTGAATAGAATTTTCTTTTCTGAAATACTGATTGGAGAAAGTTATCAGTTCTTTAACCAACGGAATCACGGAGTGGTTTTGAACTGCCAATCTTTTTGCTAAAATTGAGCATTTAATCATTGTGCCACATACCTTTGTGGTCCAAGTTCTCCTGAGTATAACTTGCATGAATCTACCTTTACATTCTGAAGATTAACATTTCTCTTCATGGTGACCAGTGTTAAGACGTCATATAGATTTCTTCAACGTCAGTGCTACTGCTATTTTTTGTTCCGTGAGTATTCACTGTAGTATATGTAGAATATGCTGTCCTATATATTGTGTGTTTTCCGTAGCAACCCTGGACACTATCTGTAGTGTCAGAAACAGCTGCCACAGTTGTGATAACTAAGAGCGACTCTAGTAAAGGTCAAATACCCTATGAGAAATATCCAAGATGAATTGATGTACTTGGGTTATGGTGTTAGAGAATAATATTAAATATATCACGGGCTGCCTGAAGGACAAGCAGGTCTGTCTTGGAATAAGCACATCTTGGCTGCTTTTAAAAAAAATATTTTATTAGGGACTCATACAACTCTTATCACAATCCATACATACATCAATTGTATAAAGCACATCTGTACATTCTTTGCCCTCATTGTTTTGAAAGCATTTGCTCTCCACTTAAGCCCTTTGCATCAAGTCCTCCCCCCCCTCTCTGCTCCCCCCTCCCTAATGAGCCCTTGATAATTTATAAATTATTATTTTGTCATATCTTTCCCTGTGTGGCATCTCCCTTCACCCCCTTTTCTGTTGTCCGTCCCACAGGGAGGAGGTCACATGTAGATCCTTGTAATCGGTTCCCCCTTTCCGACCCACTCACCCTCTACCCTCCCAGTATTGCCCCTCACACCCCTGCTCCTAAAGGTATCATCCACCCTGGATTCACTGTGCCTCCAGCTCCTATCTGCATCAGTGTACATCCTCTGTTCTATCCAGACTTTCAAGGTAGAATTCGGATCATGATAGTTGGGGGGGGGGAGGGGTGGGGGAGGGAGGAAACATTTAGGAACTGGAGGAAAGCTATATTCTTCATCGGTGCTACATTTCCTCCCCTAGACCCCTCTGCGAGGGGATCTCCAGCAGCCGACAAATGGGCTTTGAGTTTCCACTCTGCACTTCCCCTTTCATTCACTATGGTAAGACATTTTTTTTCTGATGATGCCTTATACCTGATCCCTTTGACACCCCGTGATCGCACAGGCTGGTGGTGCTTCTTCCATGTGGGCTTTGGTGCTTCTGAGCTAGATGGCCGCTTGTTCACCTTCAAGCCTTTAAGACCCCAGACACTATCTCTTGTGATAGCCGGGCACCATCAGCTTTCTTCACCACATTTGCTTGTTCACCCACTTTGGCTTCAGCGGTTGTGTCTGGAGGGTGAGCATCATAGAATGCCAATTTAATAGAAGAAAGTATTCATGCATTGAGGGAGTGCTTGAGTAGAGGCCCAAGGTCCTTCCGATTGGCTGCTTCTTGGAAGCATTCAAGTAAGCCTTTATTTCCTTTATTTGAGCATGTCATTAGGAGCACCACAACCCCGAGATTGGTCCTGTGCTTGGTAAAGTAGACTGTCAATGAAAAATAGAGAGTCTTTCAAGGAGGTGGATTGTCACAAAGGTTGCAATGATGAGTCCAAATGGAGGAATGATTGTAAGCAGAGTGCAGTTCCGAGCAGTATTTCATCCTGTTCTACATGGGATCTCTGGGAGTTGAAGCCAATTCAAGGGTAACAACAATTCAACATATTCAATATTATTTAGGTCATTCTGAGTTAAAATTACTACATAAATGTAGACTTGTGAGTGTTCACTGGAATGAAAACATTGAACATCCACCTGATGGCTTGGAGAAAATTTGAAGCTCACATGAGAATTTTTCCTGCACTAATATTTTTATAACAAGGCTGGTGGCATAGTGGTCATGTGTTGGGCTGAGATCTGTATGCAAGTGCCCACTGCAAAGAAGAAAGACAGGGCTTTCTACTCCCATAAGCAGTTAAAATTTCAGAAACCCACAGGGCGTCACTGTAAATTGTCATCAACTGGACGACAGTGAGTTTGTTTTTGTTTTGTTTTGTTTTATATTTCTAACTTTGACAACAAATAGCACTAGTTAGTACCCTGAATGTAAACTGAGATTTCATCGATACTTGTTACTTTGAAGACTGCCTTTGCATAAACGGTGAAACACAGACAAAACCCATTCCACTCAAAAGAAGGCAAGTTCAGACACATGAAGGTTCCCTAGAGTCTGTGCTTGGTGGTCCCTAGAGAGGTGCTGACAAGGTGGGGAAACCACAGCTTTTGATGGGAAACATCATTGACTTGTCTCTTTCACATCTGCTGAAACCATGACCTGATGTACTAAGGTTTGTGTCTGGGCTCACACTGACTTCCCATCACTGTGTCTCTAGCACAATAATACATGGCTGTGTCCTCAGGATTCATGGAGCTCAGTTTTAAATAAACTTCACCCTTGGAGGTGTCCCTGGTGATGCTGACCCGGGATTGGAGAGCTGGATTATACTTTGTGCCCCCATTATGCCATATTACCCCAATCCACTCCAGACCCTTTCCTAGAGCCTGGCGGATCCAGGTAACATGATTGCTGGTTAAAGAGAATCCAGAGACAGCACAGGTGAGAGACAGGGTCTGTGAGGGCTTCACCAGTCCAGGGCCTGACTCTTGTAGCTGCACCTGGGCCAGGACACCTGGGGATAAAGAGAAACACAGGGAGTCATGCGCTCAGATGCTGCATCTCCAGACTTCATGTAGGAATCTCTGAAGCACTCACCTCCCGGAGTCGCCACCAGAAAGAGGAACACCCACACAAAATTCATGTTCATGTGGATAAGATTTGTGACATCCAGAAAATGCTCTCCAGGGCAAGAAGAAATATGAATTTAAGTACATGCATGCTGTGGTTTCATGGGACTGGTATTTGCATGTGGAGTTGTCTCAGCAGGTTTCCTGCCATGGGCAGTAGAGCTACCACAGTGGTCAGCACAGCAGTTCTCGCTGACCAGGCACTGCAGTCCTTATCCAGGCTCCTGTCCTCACTTCTTTCTTCACTTGGTCCAGAGCTGATGGGTCCTTAGCATTCCTGCAGGTCAGCTTTCTCCCTGAGGTTAGTTTTATGTCTGGACTCACACTGACTCTCCCTCACTGTGAAAAACTTTGGAGGTAGAGAGTGCTACAACTTGAAGACAATCTGAATTGGGTACAGTGGAAGGAAGTATGATCTATAGATATAGATAATTATATAGATATTATATTGAGATATATTCCGCAATAAAATACTGATTAAGAAAGAAATCTGCCTGAAAGACAATGAAGGTATTGAACAGAGTGTAGGCTTCACTCTTTCCACATGAAGAGAAAGATACTTAAAGCAGACTTCTATTCAAAATAATTGAAGCAAGAAAGTAAAAGTTATTTGTCCCATGTAAAGGAGGGAATTGTCAAGTCAGAATTCTTTTTGATGGGTGTCTGTGATGTGTGTGATAGGAAAGCTTACAGCTGTTGGCAATTGTTGAACATGATGATAATCTAAGGCCACTGAATCATTCATGAAAAGAATTGTTGAAAATTTATTTTGTTGCCTATACATGTACCATGAGAAAAATAAATTAAAAATGAAAGATAATTTCTTCATGCATAATCAGAAACTGATGGAAAGTCTTGCTGGTACAACACTTCAAAACACTAGCTAAAATATGGAACTGGAAAAGAGATTATGATATAAGCCAGAAATTTGAAATTAAAAAATTGTTAGCAATGGAATAGTCTTTATTTAATATTTAATTATTTTCTCATTTTTTTCTCCAAAACCATTTTATTTGGTGCTTATAATCATATCAATTCTTAGTTTAAGTGCATCAAGCAGCATTGAACAATTGTTACCAGAATCAGTTTCAAAACACCCCCTTCCTTCTTGAACTCCTTGGCATTAGCTCCCTTTTATCCCCGCCACCCCCTACTGTAGGCCCCAGAATCTCTTATTCTCTTTGCTATCTCGATGTGTTCATCAATTCTGGGTGTCATCTAATGTAAAACAGATAAACAAAGAACAAAAATTCAAGAATGTTACCGCCCATGACAAAAATACATCTGAGATAAACCCAAATAGGAATTGGAAATTGAAGAAGCAGGCAGTCCAAGTGCAGTCTGCTGCCCTTCCCCAGAGTCCATCACAGACCCAGGTGTGCTTAGGACCAAATGTGTCAGGCTGGCTACTGGAATGTGATAACCTTGCTGTCTGACTGCCTTTCCCAAGGCTTCTGGATCTAAAATTACTCTTTAGTAGCTGGCATCCTACAACACACCTACCTTCTTCTGAACATAAGCTAACATTCCCCAAACTGATTGTTACATACATTACATGGAATATACAAAACAACAACAACAAAACCATATCACTGCCTTCCAGTAGATTCCACCTTATAGCACAGCCTTCCAGTAGATTCCACCTTATAGCACAGCCTTCCAGTAGATTCCACCTTATAGCACAACCTTATTTCTCTATCTCTGCTGTTGAGGAGGGAACACTGTTCTTCACTTTCAGCACAAAGGAGGGATGCTTGCAAACCTCCATTCCTGCACTGGCCACAGTGTGAAACCACTGGCTGTGGAGACTGGTGCCCATTCCTGATGATGAGCCGGCTCTGTCTCTTCTCTCTGTGAGAAAACTATTGCATCCAATGCCTGTGAATAAGGTGTGCTTTTTCTGGTGACCTCAGACATTGGTTGAACGGAAATATTCTGTTAAGTCGTCCTTACACTATAAAAGAAGGGGAAAATGCAAAAGGATGGAAGAATAAGGTTATTTTTATCAAGCTACTTTGTAAATTGAAGCACAACCAGAAAAAATATCTTTAAAAGGAAAACCATTAACATGTTAATAAATATAAACAATATCATAAATGATGTCACAGAAAAGATGAGATTATTAACCTAAAAACACAATGTAGGAAATTCTATGAAGACCATGGTAATGGGAAAAAAAACAATTCCTGACAATAGTGTTAAATATGTTTAAACAAAATACAGAAAATAAACTAATGGACATAAGCAACCAAAATAAGATTCAAATTGGAAACACAATTAACGTAACTCACTGGCACTGACTCATAGTGACTGTCTAGAGTAGAGTAAATCTGCCTCTTAGAGTTTTAGGCACTGTAAAACTTTTTTAATTGAGAAATTGGCAATTTTATTATGAAATATATAATAGATAATATTATATCGATGTTAGATTTCTTATTTAATTTTCAATATTATTTTGTTAAAATAATTTTTGAAAGTATTCAAAATAAAAATATTTTAAAACATTTTTTCAAAACTAATATGTTTTAACATTTTATTTCTTTCAAACAAAAACCCTTTTATTAAGACCTAATCCAGACATCATCCCATTCTACAGTTAAATTGTATCCAGCAGTGTTTTAGAGTTAGAAAACATGTTTTTTCCTTCTTCAACTCCTATTAACTCCCCCATCTCTCTTGCTGAACCCCCCAGGAACCCTTATTCTGTGGAGTCACCCACCCTGTGCTTCATACATTAAGAAACATATAAAAATATATGAGGATCAAAAGTGCTACCAACAATAACAAAACACAGCAGAAATAATCCCTTAAATTTGTAAAAATCACATAAAATGTTAAAACCCAGATTCAGCACAAAATTCATAAAAGGAGAGATCAAGTGAAAAGTTTTAACCATCAAAGTCAGATGTGTCACTCTGAAATTCTATAGTCATCTCTCCAATACTCTCTGATCACCAGCTTTTTCCACCCCTCAGTTACGGTCAGAGGAAAATCACAGGAGGTGTATTCCCTGTGGAGATCCTGCAAATGTATTTTGAGCTTCCACTGTCATCCATGGCCTTCTGCATGCCAGAATCTCACAAGTTAAGCTCTGATACTATTTAAAATTTTTTGTTTTTGTTTTTTAAGCTATGATACTATTGGCTTCTTTGGATTTGGATTATATAATTTACATTCCTTGTAAATCTTTTTAAAGCCTCATCTGTCTCCCTTGGAGTGGCTGATGCTTTTGAACTGCTTACCTTGTACTTAGCATCCCAATGTGAAATCCACTATGCCACCAGGGTAGTGGAGTTGTAAATAACCTTTATTTGCATATATTATATATTAGTTATTTATTATACTTTGTTCTCCTGATTGAAAAACATATAGCTGTAATTTAATTAGGACTGGTACATTTATTAAATTTTAAATGTTAAATAATTTTAAAATTATTTAACATTTAAAATTTTAAAAAACGGTTTCAGATTATTTTAGGTAATTACACTTAGCTGACCATTCTGCACCTCAGGCCATCAAAGATGCTGGGTGTTTTTGAGTCACTTTTACTCATGAAGACTTACAGCAAATAAGTAAACTTCCAAGTCCTGAACCATCCTCACTTGCTCTTAAGTTTGATACCATTTTTGCAGCCACTCTGTCTGTGCTTCTAACTGAGCGTTTTCCTCTGTTTTGCTGACACTCTACCAAACAGGATGTCCTTTCTCTAGGAATCAGTTCCCCTGATCACAGATTCAAAATACGTGTGAAGTCACACTATTCTCAGTTCTAAAAAGCATTCTGAGATATGAGTGTGGAATGTCCTCCTCTTATGACACATTTGCTTTCTTTTGGAAATCAAAGTTTTCATTCCAACAAGCGTTCACTTCCTTGGGACTCCAATGAGTAATCTTACAAAGGAGTCCGCGAACCAGACAGCTCATTCCAGTTCACCTGTTCCCCTCTGTGCCTGGAACACTTGTTTTTGCATCAAGGGAGACAGTGGAGAGCAAGCATTATGAAGGATATGCCACAAGTTTAGCCCCAGAAGTCACCCATTTATTTTCTCAGACTTAGAGATCTTTAGTCAATTATCACACACAGTGCACAGGGAGCATTGTAGAAAGAACTCCAGAGGCCTGCCCGGGCTGTAATAGATCAGCGAGCTCAGGACATTTGAAATCATGCTTTGCACTCATGAATCTGTGCATGCCTGTATTTCATTGTCAATAGATTTTGAGTAACAGATAGGATGAGAATGACCATGATAATCAGTTTGTAGAGAAGGAAAATCGGTCATACAAGATGAGTATGAAGGATCAGAGTAACGTTAATATTTGTTCCTCCGTTCAAGTATGCAGGGAGGAAATTAAAAAGCCTGTAAATTTAGAGGTGAGTGGAGAGAAAAAAAAATTGTCCCTGGTGTGGCTGAGAGGTAAGAGAGGAAACCCTCATTCAACAGGAAATCCTCCCTGTCATTCATGTGTCTGTCTAGGACTGGGTGTGTGTGTTCAGTGGGTCCTGCACGCCCCCTGCTGCCCAATGTGTTCCCTGCAGGGGAGGCTTGTGTCGGCTCACACTGACTTCCCTCACTGTTCCTTGCACAGTAATACATGGCGGTGTCCTTAGCAGTCACGGAGCTCAGCTGCAGGGAGAACTGATTCCTCCATGTGTCTCTGGTGATGGAAAGTCGGCTCAGGAATGACGGGTTATAATCTGTACCACCATCATAATCTCTGTATCTCATCCACCACAGTCCTTTCTCTCAGGTCTGGCAGATCCAGTTCCAGTCGTAACCAATGCTGGTGATGGAGACACCAGAGACAGTGCAAGTGAGGGACAGCTTCTGGGAGAGTTTCACCAGTGCTGGCCCTGACTCCTGAGGCGGCACCTGGGACAGGACGCCTGTAAATAAAAATAATTGGAATATGTCAGTCACTTGCAGTTACAACCATCCTCATAGAATCAACACTGATATATGAGACCCTCAGGTTGGGGAACTGTCACCAGGCACAGAACTCACAGAAATGGCATCTTTAGACCACAGTTCTGCTTTCCCAAGGGACCCACAGCCCTGTCAGAAGAGAACTGATAGCTTTCAGTACCCAAGGCTGGGATTTTAACCTAGTGCCTGCAGAATGATTTGCATAGGAGGGAACCCTGTGTTTATCAATAGAGGTTCTTTTGTTTCTTCTGAGGCCATTGTAGGGTAATTCTTCTTTTGAACTTATTTGTGTGTTAGGCTGCAATGAGAGATCTCTTTTCCTAAGAGGTGTGTGTGAATGGCCAAAGGAAAACCCAGCATTTCTGAGCCCAGTGTTCTCTCCCTCCAGCCTTCATTGCTCCTGCCCTGACTGAGGCTCCCGTATATCCTGTGTGTCGAGGACTGGACAGTATGGAATTATCCTGTGTGTCGAGGACTGGGCAGTATGGAGTTCCTTGAAACCATCAGGTCCACCCGAGAGTATCATCATTGCCCCACACTCTCCAACACCCATGTCTTCTTTAGACACTGATGCTGTGAGGCAGAACTATGGGCTGTCACTCTACGTGCCAAAGCCTCTCTCGACCCTTACAGGAAGTTGGAAGCTGCTTAAGGCTAAAGGGCATGCTCACATTCAGGTCTTTGTGAGAGGAAGCCGGCACACCTGGTTGAGACGCCATCTAGGTCAGATGGGCTTGATTCAGCCAATGGGTTTAACCAGTATGGTCGACCACGCCTCCCAACTGGGGCCCTGAAAATGCCAAAAACTTTGAGACTACGCCTCTCTCCCAGCAGACACTATGCAGTTCAGTGCCTCCCGGCACTTAATAATTTAAGTATAAATTATTTCAGGAATTGTAAAATCATGCTTTGTTTTGAGTTGTTTTCTCTTCAAAAGATATTTGGCGTCAGATGTGCACACATACAGTTTCAACCAACTGGCATTTGGGGAAAAATACAACAGTGGAGAGAAACGGAATGTGTTGAAAGAAGCACATTGAGGGCAGAATTTAATGACATTGAGAGAACACTGGGCCTTCTGGGATTGATTTCAACTTATCCCAAGTTTGATGTGTTTCTCCCTGTCTTCTCAGGAAGAACGATGGATTTTCATTTTCAGGGCAGGAAAATAAGAGATATTTGAACTGCCCTTCCGGAGGAGTTCCCGGAGAGGCTCTCGGCTTGGGTAAATTGGGAAAGTCTAGACACAAGAGGAAACAAGCACTCAGCACCCCTGTCCTTGCTCCCATGGCAAAAACTGTGTCCCCTGTACCCTGAGCTCCCTCTGCTGCCCTCTTGGTCTCCTGACGCTTGAGATGTTTGTCCACGTTCCTTTCACCGTGCCTCCTGGTACTTTTCCCACATAATACATGCCAGTGTCTCCAGGTTTCAGATTATTGCTAAAACATGCTTAGCTGGCTGAGCTATCATGGTTGCAGTGTGTTGATTTTGAAGACGGGGCTGTTGCTAAAATTGTCATCACTAGGCTTCTTTGCCACATAACACACGCTTTGTTTCCCAGAGCCTGATAGATCTAGAAACTTGCTATCTGCAGACATGGCAGTGAGACATAGCCCTCTGAGAAAGCTTTCTGAGCCCATCACTGGTCTGTAGCAGCTCTACCTGCACTATTACACCTAGGAGTACAGAGGAGATCTAATTTAAAAGAGTTCTAAGATGAAAAGCACTGTGTTTGATGTTCAAGGTGCTCACAGGGTAAGACATCCATGTCACCAAGAAGAATCCAGAAGGGTGTCACCGCCACAGGTATCTCTGATCAACATGGGAAGAATATGAGTTTGAGTTGTGCTGCCATATTTTACACTGCAGGTGATCCACGTGTGCTGTGTTTGTGGAAGCAGAAGGTTGGCTCCGAGTAGGAAAGGCTGAGCAATGGCCCCTGGAGGGGATGTTCCTGACCCGCGTTCTGTGATTCAATCTCTCCTCTTCATCATTCACACTGACTGTGGACAAACAAGTCCTCCCTGAAAACCATGGGCAGTTTGGTAGAAATGCACGTGGTTGGCCTGAGCTGTGAGCCACAATGAAGGAAATTCCCGAGGATGCCATTTTCCTTGGTGACCTTCTTTCTTGGTAGCTCCATCCTATCCTAAGGACAAGGTTAGTCTATGAGAGATTCAGGCTATTGGGTAAAGTGAGGGTAAAATGATGACTATTTCTGAGCATCCACTTCTCTTAAAAAATAACAAAATGACATTTTATTGATAATTTATCCACATAATATACAATTCAGTAATTCAACCATATCAAAGGGGTTGTATAATCCTTACCACAATCAATTTTACATTATTTTCTCCCCCATAATCATTATCATTTATGTAACTTTTTATTTTGCAAAAATATACACAAGAAAGCAGTTACCAATTCAACAACTTCTACATGTGTGCTTCGGTGCCACTGACCATTCTTTTTATGTTGTACAACTATTATTTTTATTCTTCTGTGAATTGCTACACACCCATTAAAATGAATTCACTGTCCCCTAAGCAAAAATTCTTCCTCCTTCACGCACAGTAAAAAGTTTGGTTTCTTTTTAAAAATAATTTTCTTGATATAATTTTCACACTTCCCTTGTTAAACCAGACCTAAAAAGAGTTCCGTATGCATCATCACAATCAGCTCTAATGTTTCCTCCTGCCTCCCGCACCCTCTGATCACTCCCCAATTACCTTCTCCCTCCCCTTCCAGATAAACCATTGCCTCAGTGGTTGTCTTTATGTATCCACTTCTTCTGTGCTCCAAACAGGAAGCAAATAACAGAAACTATAAACAAATACAGAAAGATAGAATAATAGCGCTGGAGGCTCAGGGAATCCAGGGTGGACGATACCTTCAGGACCAGGGGCGTGAGGGGCGAGGCTGGGAGAGTGGAGGGTGAGTGGGTTGGAAAGGGGGAACTGATTAAAAGGATCCACATGTGACCTCCTCCCTGAGAGATGGACTGCAGAGAAGGCGGGGAAGGGAGACTCCGGATAGGGCAAGATATAACAAAATAACAATCTGTGGATTATCAAGGGCTCATGAGGGAGGGGGGAGCAGGGACGGAGGGGAAGAAAAAGAGGACCTGATGCAGAGGGCTTAAGTGGAGAGCAAATGCTTTGAGAGTGATCAGGGAAAAGAATGTACGGATGTGCTTTATACAATTGATGCATGTATATGTGTGGATTGAGATAAGAGTTGTATGAGCCCCTAATAAAATGTACAAAAAAGAAAGAAAATGATTAGGGCAAAGAATATACAGATGTACTTTATACAATTGATGTATGTATATGCATGGATTGTGATAAGAGTTGTATGAGCCCCTAATAAAATATTTTAAAAATAAATAAATAAAGCATACAAAAAAGGGGGGAGCACCCACTTCTCTTCTCATTTCATCCTCCTCATCTACCTTGGTGGTTGTGGAGTCTCACCTGTCACTTTCCAGGTACTCGATAGAAGTGCCCATGGTTTGTGACAAGATTTAGCTAGATCAGTGCTCTAGGTGATCTTATTCTGAGGACAGGATCTTATAACATGGCTCTGCGCAATCCTCGCCTTCATGGGGAGATCACTAAAGATAAGGGCATTAGAGCAAAGTGTGGTGAAGAAAGCAAATGGCGCAAGGCTATCGATTATCTGGGGTCTTAAAGGTCTTGTCATCAAACAAGCACCAGTCTAAGTGAGGCGTCAAGTAAGTCCACACTGAAGAAGCACATCAGCCTGTGTGATCCAAAGATGGTGACAACAAAATACAAATATGATGAAGGGAAAAGTTTCAGAGCTACAATTGTGAACCTCCAATTTGTTAAAGGCTAAGTGGACAGTGGGAACTCAAAGTCCATCTGGAGAATATCTAGTCATATTAGGCATTTGGCAGATCCTCTTGACAAGCTTTATTATCAGACAGAGATGACTGCAAACTTGATCATAGTGGATCAGACCATGGCATAATATGATACTTGGTCAGTTGACCTACCTCTTGACCCAACCTGAATTTGCTCTAGGGTCAAGTATTTCTCACTTGTTCTACAACAGATCCCCACCCACCTCTGGACTTTAAAATACTGAAGGTGAACTTTCCTTTCTTACTCTTTACTTTCATTTTTATAATGTTTTTATTCTCTTCCTGCTGTTTTGTTTTTGTGTTTTATTGTTTCTATGTGTTTTATTGTTTCTATTGGGTTTCCAAGTGTGTTAAGCACAGAAGGAGTGGATACTTAGAGACAATAACTGATACATTGGTCTGGGGCATGTGGGGAGCAAAGGAGTCAGGAGGGTGAGGGGATTTGGGGAGCAAGCAATGAATGCACGAGGGGGAGGGAACATAAGAATTTGTTATGATATAGGTATATATATATATTTACAATTCTTTCAAAAAGTGATTTAACTATGCAAGTGTATTACATGTGAATATTATATTAAAAACCCCTACATTAAAAGCCATCAAGAAGGCAAGGCCCAGGATGATGTAGAATAGCTGCTGCTTCAGAGAGGGGTTCCTGCATAACCGAGGATGAGGCTCCCAAACCCAGTCCCAATGCCGGCTCCAGAGACACCACTCCAACTGTTCCAGTCCCGGCTCCAATGAGCTTGGCTGCTATGTCAATGTCCCTTGAGATGGTGCTGACTAGAAGCTTCGACAAGGGATCAGTGAGGTCAGGGAATGTGGGACTCTCGAGCTGATGAAGTGCTCATCTGTCAGTGTCTCCAGTTATTTCGGCACCTACACAGACAAGGGTCGAGTCAACAACTGGGAGGTGTTCCTGACCAGGGAAAGGGTGGAGATGAATTTGGTGCAGGCATACATTTCCAGGGGATGAGGAGTGGTGTCAGGGGAGTTGCTCTTGGTGCAGAGAAGATAGACAGCTCTACACCTATTCTTGATATGACTGAATTATTGAATTGAAGCATATGTACATGAAGTTCCAATAAAATTGTTTTAAGGAAGAATGTTGTCTGTTACTTATGCAGACCTTCAGATAGGGCTTTGGTTAACGGGCTCATGGCCAAGAGTCTCTCTTTGTGAATAAAATTCTATCAGCACACGGCTATGTCCTTCTCTACTGCTTGCTGCTATTTTCACACTCCATCAGTTGGGTTCAGTAATAGTCTCCAAGAGTATATGACCAGTGGAATCATAAAGTATGATTTTCAGGCCTTTTTCAAAAAAGAAATTTGCTGATCCTTGATCTAGGGGAAGAGTCAGGAAGAAAAACAGCAAGACTTTCGGAAATATATAATTTTAAACTATAATGATTATTTGACAGAATATAATATTTTAAAATTTTCACTTGAATGGATAGGTAAGAACTACCTACCATGGTTGTACAGTGGTGACTTGCCCAGTAGTTAAATGAAAAGTCAATCATTCAGACCCAGCAACTGCTCTGTGGGAGAAATTTTTGGTAGAATAACCTCATAAGGAACTACAGGCTTGGTATTCTTATATGAGAAGTTCTCATCTGTCCTATAGGATTACTAGGAGTTGGAAATGATCAGTTTTAGCAGACTTTTAGTTTGGGTGAAAAGCAACTTTTTTCAATATATTATACTTGAATAAATGACACCAATTTTCAAACCACCAACTTTACAGCCATTAGTTGAGTCCTTAACAGTTAGCACTACCCAGGAACTTCACTGAGTCTGCCTGAAAGCTATTCGACTGTGGCAGTTAAGTGATTTCCTGTCAACTTGCAAAGGAATGAACTCTAGCCTGTCAATCAGTTTGCAGCTAAATGACCTAATTTGGAGGTGCAAATAAGATAAACATCTCACTAGAGGCCACATACATTCTCTCCATGCGAGGCATTCCTGTTCACAAGTCACATGGAGCTACGCAAATAGCAGCCAGAGCCTTGGAGCTGGAGGAGTCCCATGGAAACCCATGTTAGCACTAAGATGCTTTCAAGGCCACTGGATCCACAAGACCTTCCACCCACTAACTAGCCTGTGATCTGCCTGTACTCAGCGTTGTTGCATATGTTGCATGAATCGAGAGGAATTTACAGATTGGTGTCAGCCATATGGACTACGATTGGACTTATAAGTTTGATCTGTCCTGGGCTGGTGTGCTTTCTCAATTTACAATTGCTGCTTCTATAAAGCTCTTTCTATACACATAGAAGTGCCTATGAATTGATTTCTACAATCCACCCAGACTAACATACTGACCTCAAGACATATGCTGATCACCCCTGACAGAGTAATATACACTCCCTGTAGAACAAGCTCATTTGTTTGTTTTCCTCTCCAACAGAATGTTTTCTCTTCTTACAACTTTGAATCCACAAATATTAAGGGTAGGCACTGAATCATAAACAATATAGATTCCAAGTGGGAAACTATGAGATGAAGAACCCTGGATCAAAGTAAGAAACCTGACTTGAAACTCCCTCTCCAAATGCTCCAGAGTCAGAATGCTTCCTTCTTTTCAGGCCCTTACAGCACCCTACAATACACAGCTCCCTCTCTGCATGGGCGGTTCGTATCTGTACTCACACTGACTTCCCTCCGTGTGTCTTACCCACCGTAATACATGGAATTGTGATTGACTTTTAGACTGTCCATTCGCTGATACAGTGTGTTCTTGGCAATGTTTCTAGAGATGGTACACCAGCCTTCACGGAATCTACATAATATGCGATAGCAACAGTACTAATATGTGAAACCCACTGTAGGCCTGGAGCATGACTGATACAGGTCACAGCAGTGCTACTGAAAGTGAATCCAGAGATTGCACAAAAGAATCTCAAAGACATCTTAAGCTCCCTCAAGTCTCCTTCAGACCCAGCCGGTTGCACATTAGTGTTGACACTTGCAAACACAGAATATGCTGGTCATGAAAACCATGACATATTTCCAGTCTCCTGCTCCACACACTAGCTCTCAATAAAATGACTTGTTAAAATACCTGAGTGAGACAAGTCTGTGTTCATACAAACTACTGAATGGGCTTACCTGGGGACTCTGGTACTGAGGATCTTTTCCCAGAGCTGTATGGTTGAGAATGGTGTGGATTTTATTAGCAGAAGGGGGGGGGCGGTATTTGCATATCTTCCTAATATACAGTGGCAACTATGGCTGAATATTTTCAAAATGCTCACTGTTCCACCTTAAACGTAAATGAGTCTCCCAGAAGGATTCATTGGGATTATTACTTGGAAATGGTTCCTTATTATGTGATTGCGATACACAGAATACAGTCCTGTTCATATTGTTTCATACACAATAAGCGATTTATATATAGCTGATTTAAGACAGTATGTATGCTCATTTGCTTAACATATTTCACTCAATTTATTTCATTTATGTGGCAATAGACCCATAAGTTTATATCTAGTCAGCATGAATTGATTTTAATGCTTAACATCTTAGAGAAGGAACACGCATATACTACAATTTATCTCTTTTTAGACATTTAGGTTATTTCTCATTTCTGGTTTTATAATGAAAGTTACTATTTGGGTTGAAATAAAAGAGAAGAGAAAAAAGCATTCACATTAATATTACAAGAAATCACAGTAACAGACATGGCCTTACAGTAAACTTTTCTTCAACACAATTGTAATATTAACAATAAATATCATATTTTTAGTGAGAGCGTTCCCATTAGGACAGAAACACACCAAAGTCTTAACTTTGCTAGAGAAGATGTCTTAGATGACATTGGAACTGCATAAAGATTTTTCTAAAATATTTAATAGTTTAAAGCCTCTTGTGTCAAAGTCAATAGGATCTCCCAGAAGCACAGACTTACGACAATACTTGTTTTATTGCAGAACAGAGAGTATGTTGTAGGACAACAGTTGCTAAAGGATGGTTTTGGGTCCAGAAGCCCTGGGAAAGGTAGTCAATCTGCAAGATCTTCACGTTCAAGTAGCCAGGATCCCACATTTGGTCCTAAAATATTAGTAGAATTTCCAATTCTACTTTCACATCCCTTGTCCTTTGGTTAATCTCTTCATTTTTTCATATGCTATAATTATATAATAATGTATGGCTAGTACTCTTGTTTTAAGAGTGATTTTAGTGCAATTAAACAAATAATATATTGAATATAGACTTTAATTATTCCATTGATAATACTGTTCATATTTCAAGGCTCTGAATTATATGAAAATCACTCTTCCTTTTCAATATTTTAAAGTGTAATTTGAAATGTTGCTGTACCCACAGATTTCCATCAGTTGTGCCCGGCTATCAAAAGAGCTAGTTACTGGGGTCTTAAAGGCTTGAAGATAAACAAGCGGCCATCTAGCTCAGAAGCAACAAAGCCCACATGGAAGAACACACCAGCCTGTGTGATCACGTGGTCCCGAAGGGATCAGTTATCAGGCATCAGAGAACAAAAAATCATATCATTGGCTGCACATCTCCATGATACGATCGCCGAAGACAAACGGGTGCATAAGCAAATGTGGTGAAGAAAGATGATGGTGCCCAGCTATCAAAAGAGATAGTGTCTGAGGTCTTAAAGGCTTGAAGGTGAACAAGCGGCCATCTAGCTCAGAAGCAACAAAGCCCACATGGAACAAGCACACCTGCCTGTGCGATCACGAGGTGTCAAATGGACCAGGTATAAGGCATCATGCAAAACATATATATATACCATAGTCAATGAAGGGGGAAGTGCAGAGTGGATACCCAAAGCCCATTTGTCGGCCACTGGAGATCCCCTCACAGAATGGGTTAAGGAGAGGAGATGGGTGAGTCAGGGTGCGATGTAGTACCGATGAAGAACGCAGCTTTCCTCCAGATGCTGGATGCTTCCTCCCCCCAACTACCATGATCTGAATTCTACCTTGCAGGACTGGGTAGGGCAGAGGTTGCACACTGGTGCATATGGGAGCTGGAGGCACAGGGAATCCAGGGTGGATGATATCTTCAGGACCAGGGATGTAAGGGGCGATACTGGGAGAGTAGAGGATGAGTGGGTTGGAAAGGGGGAACCGATTACAAGCATCCACATGTGACCTTCTCCCTGGGAGACAGACAGCAGAGAAGGGGGGAAGGGAGACTCCGGATAGGGCAAGATATGACAAAATAACAATCTATAAATTATCAAGGGCTCATGAGGGAGTGGGGAGTGGGGAGGGAGGGGAAAAAAGAGGACTTGATACAAAGGGCTTAAGTGGAGAGCAAATGCTTTGAAAATGATTAGGGCAAAGAATGTACGGATGTGCTTTATACAATTGATGTATGTATATGTATGGATTGTGATAAGAGTTGTATGAGCCCCTAATAAAATGTGAAAAAAAAGATTTCCATCAGTTTCTGACGATGTGTGAACAAATATATCTGTCATTTATTTTAAATTTTTCTCATTGCACATATATATTCAAAAATATTTTCAACATACGTTTCATGCATAATTCAGTGGCATGAGATTTATCATTGCTTCAACGATTACCAACATCTGTTAATTTCCTGTCACACTTAACAGAAATTGCGGAAAGAACTCCGACTTAACCCTTACACACTACCATGGAATAAATTACTCTATCAATTTCTTGTTTCACTTGTTTTGAATAGAATTCTGATTTAAGTACTTTTCCTCTTCCTCTGGAAAGAAAGCAACCTAAACTCTGTTCATTGCCCCATTGTCTTTAAGCCAGATATTTGAAATCAGTATTTTATTGTGGCATATCTCTCTATCTCAATCTCTATATAAACATCTATAGATCATACTTCCTGACACTGGAAACAATTCATAGAGCTTGAAACTTGTAGCACTCTCTACATCCAAAGCTGTTCACCGTGAGGGAGAGTCAGTGTGAGACCAAACATAAAACAAAACTCCGGGAGAAAGCTATCTGCAGGCATGCTAAGGACCCATCAGCTCTGGACCAAGTGAAGAAAGAAGTGAGGACAGGAGCCTGGATAAGGACTGCAGTGCCTGGTCAGCTAGAACTGCTGCGCTGACCACTATGTTAGCTCTACTGCCCATGGCAGGAAACCTGCTGAGACAACTCCAGGTAACACTCCTGACAATAGTCTGAACACTTAAGGCCAGAGAAAATGTTGATGTGCGACCCACAGAAGTTGGAAGACAGTGTAAGCCCAGCAAACACCTCTCCTGTATGTGATGGGATGCTGTCAACAGGGGGTTCTCAGAATACATTGACCCAAAACCCACCCCGGGTACTAATTCATGGGTGGAAAACTGAGCTTCTTATTTCTGTGGTTTCTTTTAGCCTCACAAATAGCCCTGTTGTTAGGAAACCTTTTCATTCCAACTCTAAATATAGAAAATAACATTGAAGTATTTTTTACCTCTCTCCAAATATTGTAAAATGTATTGGGGGGAAGAAGAATTTGGGATGATATACACTTTTTCCCCTGTAGATGTACAAAAAGATTCAGGTTGACCTGGTCTTGATTCCAAAGCATGGTGAGGATAAAGATTGTCTTGAATTTCAATAGATCATTTGGGTACTTTTGATGGGAATGCACATGAAGTTACATTGAACATGAAATCTGCACAGATATTCATGTGATTGGTACAGTGAAGACCTCAGAGAGAAGACTGTGTTCTCCCAAGGACTCCACCAGCATCACTTTAATAGTCTGAGTCCCAGAGCTACAAGCTCCATTCAACCCTTTCCACCTTTAAATACAAGTGCACCTACCACATGCAAATACCAGTCCCATAAAATCACAGCATGCATGTACTTAAATTCATATTCCTTCGCAAACTGGAGAGTATTTTCTGGGTGTAACGATTCTTATCCACATGATCATGAATTGTGTGTGGGTTTTCCTCTTTCTGGTGGCGACGCCGGAAGGTAAGTGCTTCAGGGATTCACACATGAAGTCTGGGGATGCAGCATCTGACCACATGACTCACTGTGTTTCTCTTTATCCCCAGGTGTCCTGGCCCAGGTGCAGGTACTGGAGTCAGGCCCTGGACTGGTGAAGCCCTCACAGACCTTGTCTCTTACCTGTGCCGTCTCTGGATTCTCTTTAACCAGCAATAATATGCACTGGATTCGCCAGGTTCCAGGAAAGGGACTGAAATGGGTTGGGGTGATGTGGAGTAATAGGAGCACAGACTATAATCCAGCTCTGCAGTCCCGAGTCAGCATCACCAGGGACACCTCCAAGGGCAAAGTTTATTTAAAACTGAGCTCCGTGAATCCTGAGGACACAGCTATGTATTACTGTGCTAGAGACACAGTGATGGGAATTCAGTGTGAGCCCAAACACAAACCTTAGTACATCAGGCATGGTTTCAGCAGATGTGAAAGACAAGTCAGTGATGTTTTCCTCTCAAAAGCTGTAGTTTCCCCACCTTGTCAGCACCTCTCTAGGGACCACCAAGCACAGATTCTAGGGAACCTTCATGTATCTGAACCTGCCATCTTTTCAGTGAAATAGGATTTGTCTGTTTCACCTTTCAATAGTAATAGGTATCAACGAGATCTCAGTGTACAATTCAGAGGATTAGCAAGAGCTGTGTGTTGTCAAAGTTAGAAATAATAAAAAAAAAAAACCTCACTGTCATCGAGTTGATGGCAATTTATGGTGGCACCCTGTGGGTTTCTGAGATTCTAACTGCTTATGGGAGTAGAAAACCCTGTCTTTCTTCTTTGGAGTGGGCATTGGCATGCAGATCTCAGCGCAACACATGACCACTATGCCACCAGCCTTGTTATAAAAATATTAATGCAGGAAAAATTCTCATGTGAGCCCAAAATTGTCTCCAAGCCATCAGGTAGATGTTCAATGTTTTCATTCCAGTGAATGCTCTCAAGTGTACATTATGTAATGATTTGAACTTACAATGATCTGGACCATAATTGTATACGTTGATATTGTTAGGCACCCTTGAGCTGGCTTCATATCACAGAGACCCGTGTTCAACAGGATGAAATGCTGCCCGGAAGTGCACTCAGAATCATTCCTCTGTTTGACTCATCGTTGCAGCCTTTGTGACAATCCGCCTCCTTGAAAGTCTCTCTCCTTTTCATTGACAGTCTAATATACCAAGCACAAGACCATTCTCCGGGTTCTGGTTCCTCCTAACAACATGCCCAAATAAGTGAGATAAAGTCTTATCTGAATGCTTCCAAGAAGCATCCAAGATGTGCTTATTCCAAGATAGACCTGCTTGTCCTTCAGGCAGCCTGTGATATATTTAATATTATTCTCTAGCACCAAAACCCAAATGCATCAATTCTTCTTTGATATTTCTTATAGGGTAATTGGCCTTTATTAGAGTCACTCTTGGTTATCACAACTGTGGTTGCTGTTTCAGGCAATAGAGATAACGTTCAGGTTGTTACTAAAATCACACAATGTATAGCACAGCATCCTACAATAAATACTCAAGGATCAAAATTCAGCAGTAGTGCTGACATTGAAGAAATCTATATAATCTTAACTCTGGTCAACATGAAGAGAAATGTTCATCTTCAGAAAGTAAAGGTCGGTACGTGTAAATTATACTTAGGTGAACCTGGACCACAAAACTATGTAGCACAATGATTAAATGCTCAAGTTTTAGCCAAAAGATTGGCAGTTTAAAACCACTCAGTGAGTCCATTGACTAAAGACCTGATAACTGTCTCCCATCAGTATTACAGAAAAGAAAATCCTATTTGGACAGTTCTTTTATTTGATTCAGGGTCTAATACCCACCCTGCACCCAAACAACCTTGGATGCTTATAGTCATATCATTACATAGACAAGACATTTACAAGAGTAATTACCCGAGACAAAGTGAATGGCAACATAAGAATTATTATAAAGACAGTGTATTGTTACATATTTCCCTTTGCTAGGTGTGTTTTCCAACATAAAATATATACCTTTTCCTCAGCACTGACATTCAACATGGGAAGAATGTGGTGTGTTTGAATATGTTAAGTCCCATAGAGTCAGTTCCAGTTCTCAGTGATGCCATGTACAACAGAATGAAATAATGCCTTCTTCGGCACCATAATCACAATGAATATTTTTGAGCCCATTGTTACAGCCAATGTGTCAATCCATTTCATGATGCGCCTTACTCTTCATTGATCTCCTGCTTTATCATGGATGATGTCTTTCTCAAGGGACTGGTATCAAGAGTCTCACCATCCATGATTCTAAGGAACTTGCTGGCTGTTCTCCCTTCAAAACAGACCTGATTGTTATAGTGCCAGGTCTCCCCACAGCACTTTCCTCATTCTTTTTCAGCATCACAAGTCAAAGGCCATCATTTACACTATGGCCTTGCTTATTCATAGTGCAGAGTTCATATGTATATAATAATGTTGAAAATATTATGATTTGGATTCTAAAAGTGACATTTAGGAAACCGTGTAATATGGGTCTGTTGGTGCAGAGATATAAAGGGCTATGGTGGTGCTGTGGGATAAGATTTGGTTGCTCAACACAAGGTCAGGGATTCATACCAGCCAACAGTTCCCCTGAGTAAGATGACTTCTATTCCTGTATATAATTACAGTCAGAGAAAGCCTAACGAGCAGTTCCAATCAGTTTTCTAAGTTTCCTATGAGTCAGAATAGATGCAATCACAGTGGGATTGGTTTTGGAGGAAGAGATTGCTCATTTTGTCGCTTAGTTGCTTGGTCTACCAAGTGTCCCTCATCCAGACACATCCAAGAACCAGTTCTCCCTGCAGCTGAGCTCTGTGACTCCTGACGACCACTGTGGAAGGAGCCAAGGAGAGGGAAAGTCAGTGTGAGCCCCCACACAAACAACCCTGCAGGACAGCTGGGGTGTGTGGGGGGGTGGCTATTGGAGGGGCGACTGATGTAAAGATCAGCAGGGGGAGGTCAGGTCCAAATTAACAGGCCCAGGAACCAGAAGCAGGTGTGTGTGTGTGAGCACAGATGAGATTTTCTGCTGTATCTTGGTTTGGCTTTTTTCCCACCGCTAAGCAACTGATTGAGAGGAAACTCCAGTAGAAACTCTTCTATTTTGTCTTAACTTAGAAGAGGAAAAACTATTGTGAAAGCAAATATACAGAAAAACAGAAATATACTCCACTAAAATAAGTGATAGAAAATGGGTAAGGCTGCTGTTGAGTCAATGAAGACTCATAGAAATCATACAGGAGAAAACGTAAGGTCCCTTTGGATTTCTGAGACTAAAACTTTCAATGATCAGAAAGTGTCATCTTTCTCCTGAGGAGTATATGGTGCTCATGAACAGCAGAACTTTCAATTAATAGTCGACTGTGTAATCCACAACACCACAGGATCTCTGAGGTATGACGGGTGGGTAGTTCTGACCTTGCTTATCATGGGTCTGTTTCATTTTTTTTAACTTGATGAGTATTTTCTTTTAAAATTTGGTCAGCAATTTCCATGCCCTTAAAGACCGACGCTGTATCTTGTTCAGAAGTGCATTATAATTATAGATCACTTAGAGTGTATTATTTTCACATACGTAAGCCTTCATCTTCCTGAACATGGTCCATTATTCTAATTATTTGTGTGTCATTTGGTACCTTGGAAGTGTTTTTCTTTTTCTTTTAAATTTTCTTTATTGTGGTGGTGTTGGGGGGGAGTAGTATTTTTCTTATAGTTTTCTTTATGTAAGACTTTTGTTTCTCTGCTTAGGTTTATTTCAATTTATTTTAACTTTTAGGTGGCTATTGTAAATTATATTATTTTTTAAACATTTTATTAGGGTCTCATACATGTCTTATCACAATCCATACATATATATATATATATACATCAATTGTATAAAGCACATCTGTACATTCTTTGCCCTAATCATTTTCAAAGCATTTGCTCTCCACTTAAGCCCTTTGCATCAGGTCCTCTTTTTTTCTTCCCCCTCCCTCCCCATTCCCCCCCCCCCGATGACCCCTTGATAATCCATAGATCGTTATTTTGTCATATCTTTCCCTATCCGGCATCTCCCTTCACCCACTTCTCTGCTGTCCATCCCCCAGGGAGGTCACATGTAGATCCCTGTAATCAGTTCCCCCTTTCCAAACCACTCACCCTCTACTTTCCCAGTATCACCCCTCACACCCTGGTTCTGAAGGTATCATCCACCCTGGATTCCCTGTGCCTCCAGTGCCCATATACACCAGTGTACATTTTATTTCCTTTTCAGAACTTTCTCTATTGGTATGTGGAACTCAAACTGATTTTCTATGTTGACCTTATAACCTGTGAAAATTTTTAATCTTTCAACTACTTTCAATAATTGTCTTCTATGGCTTTTGGCTTTTCTATGTTTAGAATGATGCCATCAGCAACTATAGAAGAGTTTTACTTCTTTGTTGCCGTTTTGGATGCCCTTGTTTTACATGTGTTAATTGATAGCTGTAGTTAAGAGTTTGTGTTAGTTAGGGTTGACTAGAGAAACATGTGTTTAAGAAAGAGCTTTATATAAAAAGAGCAAGTGTAAAAAAAAAGCTGAGAAAACATCCCAGCCCAGTCCAGATCAAGTCCCTAGGCCCGATATTAGCCCATATGTCTGATACCAATCTACACATTCCTCTACAGACTCATGTAACACATGTGATGACACCGAATGCAGAAAGATCACATGCCAGTGGCTGGGCAGTCTTGTGGATCCAGTGGCGGTGGGAGCATCTCAGTGCTGGCAGGCGGTCTCCAAGTGGTTCTCCAGTTGCAGGATTCTAGTGTAGCTCCATGTTTCTTATCAGCAGGAATGTTTCGCAGGGAGTGAGTGTGTATCCTGCCTCCAGCAAGCTATTTATCTCCATAGCGCCCCAAAATGAGGTAATCAGTCTACGATCTGATTGACTGGCTAAACTCCACGCCTTCACTTTTAATAGTCTTAAGTTGACACCAGATTATGTAACTATCATAGAGTTTCAGCACAATATGAAATAAGTTTGGTATTTAATGGTATCCTTATCTGGTTTCAATCTGAAAGGGGAATGCTTTCACTCCCTCTCCACTGAGTACAATATTTGTCACTGGCATTGCATTTTGCTGTTTAAAATCATATTAACTCAGTTTGGACTCACAGCAACAATCGAGAAAACAGAACGAAAAACGGTCATGCTTCATTTTCACAGATGTCATGTATGAGGCCTTTGTTGCAGTTACTGTGCCAATCTATCTTGCTAAAGGTCAGTTTTAAAAATAACTTTGTGCTTCATCAACCATTATGTTCTTTTCCAAGTTCTGATTTTCCTGATACATGTCCAAAGTACTTGAGATGAAGTAATTACCTCCTCACTTCTTTCAAGTAAGCATTATAAGAGTACATCATCCAATATACATTTTTTTGTTTTTCTGGCTGTCCATCCTACCATCAAATTATTCACCATTACCATAATTCAAATACACCGTTTAATCTTTTATTTTTCTTTCTTTTTCTGAGTTGCACGTGTATATGAGGCAATTGGAAACCACATAGGTTGGGCCAGGTACATCTCAGTCCTCAAAGAGTCATCCTTGATCTTCAACCTTTCAGGAGTTCTGTGCAGCAGGTTTGCTCAATGAACTTCATCATTTGATTGACTGTGGCTTCCATGAGTATTGATTGTAGATACAAGCAAGATGAACTCCTTCACAACTTCAATATTATCTCCATTTATCTTGATATTTTCTATTGGTCCCTTAGTGGGGAGTTAATTTCTTTACAATGAATTTTAAACTAAAGTGAAATCAGCAGTCCCTGATCTTCATCAGTAAGGTTTACAAGTCATACTATCTTACAACATGTAGTACTATGTTACTTGCATGACAGATTATTAATACAGCTTCCTACAATCTTGATGTCATTGTTTTCATTTTGTACAGCTTCTCAGTTTATTTGCTCAGTATAGCATGTTGCATAAAGAACCTGCTGAAGTTTTCAAAGATTCTGTATTACTGTGATGAACAATGAAAATCAGTGGAAACAATAAACAAATCACACTATAGATTGCATTGAACATGTTTTTTTTTAATTCTATGAAAGTACTTAAAATGTTTTCCAGAAAATATGGCCAGGCATTCTGTAACCATTCCAAGAAATGATCTCAAAACCAAACAAAGCCAACCGACCACACAATAACAGCACTAATAAATAATGGGAGTTACTATCTTTGTATGTGTTTTTTTGCAACTTGAATGTTTCCTTTGGTCAAGTTCATGTCCTTTACCCACTTTGAGTCTCAAAACTCTGTACATGTTTCACTCTCCAAACGGATGCTTAGTGAGATGTTAGGAAGAAGAAAGAGGAGAGAACTCTCAAGAGAATATGCAGAGAACTGAGAAAACATGGTAGAATAAATATCCATTATCAATTGCGGGTCTTAATATAATCCAAATTTCCTAACACTCTCTGTGCTTTCTGTGTCCCAATAGTTTCTCTGGTCTTCTGCTTAAGAATCTTGATTTCTCAATAAACAGCGGTAATCCCAGAGAAAAGGAAGGCATTAGACTTTCTCATTGTGATTTATGAGAAAAGATGGAAAATTTCTCTACTTTTCTCTCCTGGGATTCTAACATGTAGATCACCCCTTCAATTTCCAGATTAAAGTTCAAAACTTGGTGCAAGACACCACATAGTGGTCAGAGTTCTGTAGGAACTACATCACTTGTTCATCAGTTTTTATTTTCTTTTGGGTATTCTTTGGCCTGATAGTATCAAGAGATTCTAAAAATGGGTTGACATAAAAGAGGTTTGCATTAGTTGTCATCATGGATTTTTTCCATGCCCTGAGTGTCCTGTTACAGGTACAGCATCAGGATTTGAGCCCAGGAGTGACAAATGCACCACAAATCCTCCCCCTTAAGATTTTCTGTCTCTGGTGGCTCCATATTTTTGGAGCTGGATCTACTACAACCTGCAAAAAAGTTTTCAGTGGTTGTTATCAGTATGTCTGAGCAGCAGAAAACAATTACCCGCTTCAATAGAGTTGACTCTCAAGCGCCAAAAGAATGTCCACCAATCCGTTCTCCCGGCAGCTGAGCGCAATGACCACTGAGGGCACAGCTGTCCATTACTGTGTGAGAGGAACAGTGAGAAGACTCAGTACCATCCAGGCACAACCTATCCTGCAATAATGACCTCAGTCTATAGAGATCTCATGGCCTGCACAAAGCACAGGAGCCAGACTTCTGGGCAAGGGCAATGGGGGAGGGATGGGAGCAAGGAGCTTCCTGTTAGTAACTAGGGTTTCCTTTCCCTCCAAAATATTTTCTCTGAAAATCTTGTCTTCCTAAATATTACAAAACACCACATCAATTTAAATATTAATTCATTTATATGTTGTATGCATAAACACATTTAAATACATGTATGCATAAATAAACCCTGGTGGTGTTTTGGTTACTCATTAAGCTGAGACCTGAAATTTCAGGAGTTCTTAAGCACTAGCTGTTCCACAGTAGAAAAACGGGTCTATTTTCTCCCATAAAGAGTTACAGTTTCAGAAGTGCTCAAGGACAATTCTACCCTGTCTATAGGGTCATTATGAGTCTGCACTGACTCATGGCAGTGAGTGTGAGTGATGAATATATGGATATATACTATTTGTATCATGAACATGTGTTTAATGATTTTCACATCCTGGATGGCTGTACTGGATTAAATGAAAATTAAATCACAAGATCACAAACCGTGGGGTTCATCTGAAGAGAACTTAATGAGGAATTCATAGCAACACAGAATTGTATAGTATAGAAGTAAAACTGAGATGGATTAGTTCAGTTTCCAAGTAATGGAACTAGAAAAAGATGAGCATGCATAGGTAGCACACGCCTGGGAGAGGCAATAAAAAAGTAACCAAGATAAATGAAATAACAGGAACACAACCAGTAATCTGATTATATGAAAAGTGACTTTTTTAGAAGATGAACAAAAGTGATCAATAGCCAGGTTTCCTGATCATCCCAAGAGCAGGAGGGCAGGAATCTCAGATCAGAAACCAGAGAGGAGACACCATTCTGCATGTTTTGTGGACATGCTTTATGAAGAACTTCCTGTCCACACTGTACAAATATCACTGAAATATGGAAATGCCTTAGAAGGAAAGAAAAATCAGTAAGGTTCCCACACAAGAAAGAGGTAATAGAACGGTCTACTATCATGTGTATCCAGTCCGTAAGGTGAACAAGAGAGGATGCATTGTGAATGCTCATACGACACAGGAAGTCTGTTATGTATGTAATATAAAGTTCACACATTGAAAACTATTTTTAAAAAGATTGATAATACATAACAATTAAAGCAATGCTTGATAAACAACCTGTTTAAGAGCTGTTTTCTGTTGGAGGTGCTCGTGTTTCTCTCAGTCCGAGAGAGAACTCTTGTCCATATTCTCTACTCATCTGCTTCTAAATATCAGGGGACATGCAAATGCAGCTCTCTGCCTGCTGATAAAACAACCACAACCTCTGATGTGGGACATCTCAGAGGACAGTGCCAGTTTCAAGGGTCTCTGCTGTTAATATTTTGAAATCAGGAGCTAGTCCAGAGGACACATAATGAATTTCGTACCAAACTTGGCTTTCATTTTGGCCATTTTACATGGTAATCATTGTAGAGCTTGCTGTGTGTGTGTATAATAGTGTGTGCGTGTGTTGGTGTGTAAGTCATCTAATCAGAGTGTCTGTTTGCAGGTGTCCAGTGTGAGGTGCAGCTGGTAGGGTCTGGGGGCGATCTGAGAAAGCATGGGGTCTCTGAGACTCTCCTGTGCAGCTTCTGGATTCACCTTCAGTGACCACTGGATGACCTGGGTCCGCCAGTATCCAGGGAAGGGCCAGCAGTGGGTCGCAGGCATTAGTACTGGGGGTAGTACATACTATACAGATTCAGTAAAGGGCCGATTCACCTACTCCAGAGCCAATGCCAAGAACACGCTGCATCTGCAGATGAACAGCCTGAAAGCCGAGGACACGGCCATGTATTACTGTGCAAGACACAGTGAGGGGAAGTCAGTAAGAGCCCAAACACAAACCTCCCCTGCAGGGAGAATACTGGTCTCCAGGGGGCACTCCAGATGCACAGAGCACAAGATTCAGACCCAGGAGCAGCTGGAGCTTCAAGGCTGATTTCCTGTGGTTATATGTGGATTCTTCTAAATCTCACAGTTCCTCACAGATCTCTAATTCAAAAAAAATAATTCTTCTGTGCCTACTCCTGGCATCTATGAATTAAAAAGTTATATTGTAACAAAAGAATATATTCTGTCCTACAGCAACAATCAGCTTCTTAACCTTTAAGGACAAGAAATGACTCTGCCAGTGGTCCCTGCATCAGAGTTCTCATGACGCTCAGATAAAATACTTTCCAGTCAGACTTCAGGAAAATGGTGCTTGAGTATTGGCTGACAGTCTTAACAGTATGTGCTTCCATCACACTCTGTGGGGAATTCTGGCAATGATCTAGCTAATGATTTAATTAAAAGGTAGGCAGTCTGCCTATTTTATATTGAATTTCTTCAAATGACACAATTTTTGTTGTTGCTGATTTTTGCTTTTGTTGTTTTTCCTTTTATTCCCCGCCAGGGGAGAGCGCAAACTCAGGGCCCCATTACCACAAATTTTGCAGTCAAGTCTCCAACATTTGGGAATCTCAGGAGTCAGCACAGCTTTGGTTGTTTTTCCTAACATTCGTGGCCTACTGTTTCTGTGTGCGTGTGTGTGTGTGTGTGTGTGTGTGTGTGTGTCTTTTCTGCAATCCCATCTGAAAAACACATAAATTCACCAATTGCATTTTATTACCTGGGTGCTAATATCCTCTATCAGTCTATCCTTCAGAACCTGCAGGCCATGATAGTCCAGGAAACATACTAACTTTTGTGAAAATTCAGGATTCGGGGAGAATTCTAGGGCCAAACAGGATCATTCAGTTCTTCATGCTGGATGCTGTACTTCATCTTCACAGCCGCACAAAATGTCGGACATTCTTTCTGGTTTCACCCAGAGAATCCACATTTGTCCTGTTAATCAGCTTCTCATCCTCCTGGTGGCTTTGCTAGTTAATTTGCTGTTTGTTACCGGTAACATTCCCAGTATGCAGTGACACACAACTGTAGGTGAGGAATTTCAGCTATTTTGGTATAAGATCCTGTATAAAATGTAAGATTATGTGTGAATAACTTTATCAATGATGACTTTGTGGACAAGAAATGTCTTCCTGTGCCAAAGGTAAATTTTTCATTGTTGCAGGTACTCTTTTCACCTTAGAATGACTCTTGAGCAGATGTAAGAGTATAGTTGTCAAAGGAAAGCTCTTCCTTCTTAGTGACTTACAAAAGCCATTCCTATTTACAGCATACATTGAATGGGAGCCACTTTGGGCTAAATTCAATGAGATTTCTAGATTTAGCTGACCTTCAAACTTTTGAGTATCTAATGATTTTCCATAATCTATTGCAGAAGAGAAAATGTGTATCTGACAATTTAAGTATTCCTGGTTTTGTTCTGAGTGTCTTATAAAGATGTAAGTCCCCGAGAGATGAATACAATTGCCTTTATTCCTAAAGTCATCCTAGTCATCCTCACCTTTCTCAACCATCTTCTTCATCACTTTCTGTGGCCTGAAAGAACAGGAGCTTGGTCTTGGAGAATGGAAAAATCATGGAAGGGAATGTGTTCTCTGAGGAAGCAGTCAAGGTTCTCATCCCAGATTGATTCCTTTTAAACTTTATTACAAACTTACAAATCTCATGCATACCAACATAGCCCATCAGATATAGTCTCATGATGTATTTATTCAAATTGAGGTCTTATTCACTCTGAATAATACACTTGGGATAATAGGCCTCATTGCCAGTATGTCAGTTTCTTCCTCTTCTTGGGGAAACTCTGAGGTGAAACGCTCAGGGATTGAAGCATGAGGTTTTGTGACTGCTTTATTTGTGAACCTGGCTCTTTCTCTCAAGGAGAAGCATATGCAAATAAAGGCCCTCCTTCTGCTGATAAAAAAAAAACACCCCAATCCCAACAATACAGTTCTTGGAGAAGATCCTCAGTACCATAATCTACAAGAGTCCCTATTATGCAATCTGTATGAACACAGACTCATCATGGAGTCTGTACTAAGCTGTGTTTTTCAGGCAGCTATTTCAATAAGTAATGTTATTGAGAGCAAGTGTGTGTGAGTGGGCATGAGTTACAGACAGTTGACATGTGTGATCGTTTTCATGACCGGCATATACTGTTTGAAAATGTCAACTGTAATGTGCAACTGGATGAGTGTGTAATGTGCAACTGGATGAGTCTGAAGGAGACTTGATTGAGCATAAGACATCTTTGAGATTCTAATGTGCAAACTCTGGATTTACATTTAGTAACTTTTCCATGACCTGTAGCAGCCAAGTTCAAGGCCTGCAGGGTATCTTATCAGTACTGTTTATATCACGTATTGTACAGATTCCATGAAAGCTGGTTTACCATCTCCAGAGACATTGCCAAGAACACACTGTATCCGCTAAAGGACAGTCTAAAAGTCAATCACACATCCATGTATAATGGTGGGGAAGAGACACAGAGAGAAGTCAGAGTGAATACAGACACAAACCTCCTATGCAGGGAGGGAGGGAGCTGTTTTGCAGGGCTCTGTAAGGGCATGGACAGAAGGAAGGATTCTGGATCATGAGTATTTGGAAAGGGAGTTTCTAGTCTGTGTTTCTATTGTGATCCAGGGTTCTTCATCTCATTATTTCACACTAGGAATTTATGTTTGTTTGTTTTTTATGATTCAGTGCCTACCCTTAATATCTGTGAATTCAAAGTTGTATTGTAAGAAAAGAAAACATTCTCATAGAGAGAAAAACAGCCAACCAAAATGAGCTTGTTCCATAGATAGTAGAAATTTTCCAGGGGTAATCAGCATCTCTTTTGAGAAGGTCAATGTGCTAGTCCTGGTAGACTGGAGAAACAAATTCATGGACACTCCTACCTGTATAGGAAAAAAGTTTATATAAAGAACAATGGCATATTGAGAACACATATCACTCCAGTCCAGACAAGCCCATGAGTCCAATAGTAGCCCATATGTCCGATACCGTCCTGTAATTCCTCTTCAGTCTCATGCAACACATGATACAATGCTGAGTGCAAGAAGATCACAGGTTAGTGGGTTGAAAGTCTTGTGGATCCAGTGGCATTAGAAGCATCTTACTGCTGGCGTGGGCCTCCACATGGCTCCTCCAGCTCCAAGGTTCTGGCTGCCATTAGCATAGCTCCATGTGGCTTGTCAACAGCAATGCCTCACAGGGAGAGAGTGTATCTAGCCTTCAGTGAGCTATTTATCTCCTTCGTACCTCCAAATGAGGTCACTAAGATGCGACCTGATTGACAGGATAGACTCCACCCCTTCTTAAGTTGACAAGAGTTCATGTAACTGCCAGTCGAAGAATCTTTCAGGCAGACTCAGTGGAGTGCCTGGGTAGTGCTAACTCTTATGGCTTCAACTAATGGCTGTACAGTTGGTGGTTTGAAACTTGGTGTCATTTATTCAAGTATAATATAGTGTAAAAAGTTGCTTTTCACCCAAACTAAAATTCTGTTGACATTGATCAGTTCCAACTCATAGTAATCCTATAGGACAAACTAGAACTGCTCCCATAAGATTTCCAAGCCTGTATTTCCTTATGAGATTATTCTACCACTAATTCTCTCACAGAGAAGTTGGTGGTTCTGAAAGATTGAATTTTCATTTAACAGCTAGGCAAGTCACCACTGTCTAACTGGGGTTGGTAGTTCTGACATATTTTTAGTGAATTTTTAAGTATTATATTCTGTCAAAAATCATCATACTTTAAAATTATGTATTTCATGAAGCCTTGCTCTTTTTCATCCAGACTCTTCCCCTAGATCAGGGGTCAGTAAATTTTTTTCAAAAAAACCTCTGAAAACTATAATTGATGATTGCATTGGTCATATAGACTTGGAGTCAAATATTCAACCTTACTGATTGTGTAAACAACAGCAGGCAGCAGAAAAGGGCATAGCAGTGTGATAATAGAATGCTATTCACAAAGACAGGAACTGGGCCATGAGCCTGTTAACCAAAGCCCTACACTGAGGGTCTGTGTAAGTAACAGATGATCTTCTGTTTCTTTTCTAAAAACAGTTTTATTGGAATTTCATGCACATATGATATAATTCAATCATACAAAGAAGAGGCATACACGTCAGTCTTCTCTGCAGTAGGAGCACCTCGCCTGCCACTACCCTCATCCCTTAAAAATTTTTGTCAGCGCCAAATTCTTCTCCACCCCTCCTCTGGTCAGAAGCGCCTCCCAGCTGATGAGGTGACCCTTGTCTGTCGCGCAGAAACAGCACAGGCACTGACAGAGGAGCGCTTCAGCAGCTTGGCAGCCCCACATTCCCTGACCTCACTGATCTCTAGTCACAGCTTTCAAACCAGCATATCTCAATGGACTTTGACACAGCAACCAAGCTCATTGGGGCTGCCACAGTTGGAGTGGCATCTATAGAGCCCGCATTGGGACTGGGTTTGGGAGCCTCATCCTGGATTATGCCAGGAACCCTTCTCTGAAGCAGCCACCCTTCTCCTATGCCATCCTGGACTTTGCCTTCTTGAAGGCCCTCAGGCTTTTCTGCCTGATGGTGGCCTTCCTCATCCCTTTTGCCATGTGAAGGAGCCATATCCACCCCCCACATTTCTCTGTCCCATGTCTGTCTGCCCAAAATTTCCCTTCTCTGCACCTCCCCGGGCAGTCTGGGGAAAATAATTGGCTCAGAGTTTGACAGAGGAAAGACAAATAAATACTTTATTAATAAATATGTTTCTTTTTTTAATAAAGTGGGGGGTATACAATTATCATTACTATCAATTAAAATTTTTTCTTCCTCTTTGTTCATATCATTACATTTTTATTTTGGCAAAATGTACACAGGAAAACATTCTCCAATTCAACCACTATTATATGTACAATTGAGTGTCTTTGATTATACTCTTCATGTTTACAACCATTATTGATATCCTATTCAAAATTATCCTGCCACCATTCATATAAACTGACTTCCCCCTAAGCAACAACCCTATCTCCTCCACCCACGGTAACCCTTGGTCAAGCTTTGTTTTTATGTAGTTTTAAAAATAGATGTATATAATATTCACATATCAGGCATCAAAGAACAAAAAATCATATCATTGTTTGCACACCTCCATGATATGATCGCCAAGGACAAAAAAGTGCATAAGCAAATGTGGCAAAGAAAGCTGATGGTGTCCGGCTATCAAAAGAGATAGGGTCTGGGGTCTTAAAGCATTGAAGGTAAACAAATGGCCATCTAGCTCAGAAGCAACAAAGCCCACATGGAAGAAACACACCAGCCTGTGCCATCAAGAGGTGTTGAAGGGATCAGGTATAAGGCGTCAGAAAAAAAATCTTACCATAGTGAATGAAGGGGGAAGTGCAGAGTAGAGACCCAAAGCCCATTTGTAGGCCGCTGGAGATCCCCAATCAGAGGGGTGTAGGGGAGGAGATGAGTCAGTCGGGGTGTAATGTAGCACAGATAAAGAATACAGCTTTTCTCTAGTACCTAAAAGCTTCCTCCCCCCCCCCCCCAACTACCATGATCCAAACTCTACCTTGCAAGTCTGGATAGAGCAGAGGATGTACACAGGTGCAGATAGGAGCTGGAGGCACAGGGAATCCAGGGTGGATGATACCTTCAGGACCAAAAGTGTGAGGGGCGACACTGGGAAAGTAGAGGGTGAGTGGGTTGGAAAGAGGGAACCAATCACAAAGATCTATATATGACCTCCTCCCTGGGGGGACAGACAACAGAAAAGGGGGTGAAGGGAGACTCCGGACAGGGTAAGATAGGACAAAATAATAATTTATAAATTATCAAGGGCACATTACAGGGGGGCGGAGGAGCGGGGAAGGAGGGGGAAAAAGAGGACTTGATGCAAAGGGTCTAAGTGGAGAGCAAATGCTTTGAAAATGATTAGGGCAAAGAATGTACAGATGTGCTTTATACAATTGATGTATGTATGAATTGTGTTAAGAGTTGTATAGGTCCCTAATAAAATGTTTAAAGCCAGGAAGATGGCCGACCTGGACACCTGCATACTCTGAGAGCTCCTCCAAACAAAGCAGATTTGGTGTCCAGGTAGCTGAATAGTAGGGGTCTGGTGAGTGAAATATCCCCCTGGGACAGCATCCCAGTACCACCCCACACATTTGTCCTGAGCAGGGGTCTAGGTGAAACAGGACCGGACTCGTGGGACATCTCTGGTCACTAAGCTGCCACCATCTCACTGGCGACTAGCCTAAGCTCCATCCCCAAACCGGACCCCCGCCCAGAGTCGCTTGCCTGCCCTGCTTAGACCAGCGCAGCAGGTCACGCGCTCCCCTACACCAGCGGCCCACTCGCGGATCCCCACTAGGAGAGAAGTTTTCCTCTCCCGTGGTTCCCCTCTCCCTTCAAGGCAGAGATCTGCCCTGGGGCCGTGTCCCTCCCTCCATTTATCCAAGCTCTGGGGGGCAGACCCGCAGGTTGTCTGGCGACCCCCACGGGTGACCACCACTCACACTGCTGCCGAGGACCTCTCCACCGGCCCTCTGTGTGCCGGCCGCCCACCCCCACCCACCCCCTGCAGCCTAGCAACAGCTCCACTCCCAGCAAGGACCCTGTGCTGAGCATTTCCCGCCGGCGGGAGCCATAGCCCAACCCGCGCCTGTCCCGGACCCTGCGCTTCTGCAGAGCGCCGTGGCCCACGCTGCTGAGTCTGCCCGAGGGCCCCTCCCGGTGCCAGGCACAAGAGTGGGTGCCTTCCCCAGGGACCCCGGCAGCCACTGCTCTGAGCTCTGAGCCTGAGCGGAGGACAGGTGCCATTGCCCCCTGCGGTTTCGCGCCAAGCCGCTGCTGTCCGCACAGCTCTGAGCTCTGAGTGGGGGCAGAGGACGGGCACCATTGCCCCCTGCGGTTTCGCGCCAAGCCGCCATTGTCCACACGGCTCTGAGCTCTGAGCCTGGGCGGAGAACAGGGGCCATTGCCCCCTGCCGTTTCGTGCTGCTGTCCAAGGGGCCTTCCCGTGCCCGCTCACAGCCCGGGCAGATCAAACATTCCAACTGCGGTGGAGCCTAGGACTCAGCTTTGCAGTCCCTGCGGAGCCGTCAGTGAGCTCCAGCCGGCTCTCACCACCTGGGGGCCCTGTAGGGTCCCCAGTGCCAGCCCTAAGCCTGCCGCAGCCCTCCCCAGCCACCACAGGAGACGGGCACAGTGGCCTGTGCCCCCCCACAGTAACCTTAGCTGTCCTAGCACTTCCCAGCTAGAGCACAAGGACTGCCAGTGGGGAGCGGCTGGACCTAGAAGGGCTTGCTGAGCTGAAGAGCATTCCCACCATCACATAGATCAGCACCATATCTTGGGACAACACGAACTCACCCACCTCTGCGCTCTATTAGGCATCACCAGCGCTTAGAGGAAAAGGGGGAAATTTTCAGATATACACATCTACACATCCTCCATCTAGCATAGGTTTTTTTTTTTTGCCTTTTTGTGTTTTTTGTTTTGTTTTTAATTTCTTCTTCCCGTTATTTTACTTTCTGTGCTGTACTCTCTCTCTCCTTCCTTCCTACTTTTTCGTTAATGCTTTTATTTCTCTTCTGCCCCTTTTCTATAGATTCTCCTTCTCTCTCTCTTTTTCTTCTCCTTCCACCTCTACTAGTATCACAGCTTGTCCCTCTTCTATTACAGATTCTCCTCCCTCTCTCTCCAATTTTTTTCTTCCTCCTTCCCAATATTTTGTTAAAAACTATTTTTAAATCGTTAACCTTTTAAATCCTTTTTATTACTAACCTCCACTCCCCATAAAGGGGGTTGCTAAGGGTACCCTGTCACACCTGGTCAAAGCAGCCTGAGGACACTCACTGAGGCTCCAGCCCCCATTCCAGCTGCTGATACATCTCTGCACTGTGGGTTACCAACCCGACAGGGAACTTGGTCTACACAGCAGTCTGACCCACCCTTACAGTAGGTCATAGGCAATTGCCTGAAAGAATCCTTAACAATAACATAGATAAGGTTACCTCGGTCTCCCAGAAGCATGGGGCCTATGAAAGAATCAAGAAAAAACCAACAGACCACATCACTCCCAACAAAGAAATAAGAGAAACGAGGCACTTAAACAGACCTAATGTCACTCATAGAAGAAACAGATATGGATCAGCCACAAAAGGAAATCTTCAGAACTCTGCTTGCAGTAATACAGGAGCTAAGAGAAGCAACCCAGAATAAGGATGCAACAATAGAAGGGATGAAATACACAATAGAGGGGATGAAGTCCACAATAGAGGGGATGAATTCTACCCACCAAAGGGAACTGCAGAAACTAACAGAGGAGGTAGCAGAGGCCACACAAAAGGTCACAGAAGCTACATCTAGGCTTGAGGAGGCTGAGAACCGTATCAGTGAACTGAGGACACTCAAACCGAACGAAGCAAGCAAGAAAAACAATCAGATGGGAAAATTAACGAAACAGAAGACAGCCTGAGATCAATGACAGATGCTATGAAGAGGAATAATGTTCGAATAATCGGTCTACCGGAACACAACATAACACAAAAATGGACAGCAAAGATAGCAAAGGAATTTCTGGAAGAAGATTTTCCCAACCTAGCAAAGGAGAATCAGACTTTCATACAGGAAGCAGAGAGGACGCCGGCTAAGGTAAACACCAAGAGCAACACGCCAAGACATATAATAGTAAAAATATCCAACTTAGAGGAAAAAGAGAAAATTTATGAGCAGCAAGAGAAAGGAAGACAGTCACATACAAAGGAGCGCAGGTAAGAATATGCTCAGACTTATCAGCAGAAACCATGAAGGAGGAGAGAATGGAGCAACATCTTCCAAAAACTGAAAGATAAAAATGCCTCACCCAGAATCCTATACCCTGCCAAGTTATCCATTAAGATAGAGGGTAAGGGTCTTCCAGGACAAGGAAGAACTCAAAAATATGCTTCAAGTCACCCGACCCTGCAGAAGATACTGGCGGACTCACTATGGCCAGAAGATCAAGTTCCAACTAGAACCATCGGGAGGCCACCATATATCCCATCTCCATCTAGAAGTTAACATGCCAGCAACAAGTACCAGGACAACAGGGTCTCAGATGGAAAAGAGGACATGATAGAAACCCTCACTCAAACGCAGCACACTGATATGAAGGGAGATAGGTAAAGACCCAAAACACAAAACAGAGTATGGAAACTATGAAGCCAGAGATAGTAATAATCACTCTGAATACCAATGGGCTCAATTCGTACATTAAAAGTAAGAGGCTGGAGGACTGGATTAGAAAACATAACCCATCAATCTGCTTCCTGCAAGAGACCCACCTTAAGCTAGCAGACAAGCTGATGGTCCCCGGCTAACAAAAATATATAGCGTCTGGGGTCTTAAAGGCTTGAAGGCAAATAAGCGGCCATCTAGCTCAGAAGCAACAAAGCCCAAAGAGAAGAAGCACACGGCCTAAACGAATACAAGGTGTTGAATGGACCATGTAGCAGACACCAAGGAACAAAAACAATCATTGTGTGATCACCTTCCTCACATAATCACTGAAGACGAAAGTGTGCATAAGCAAGTGTGGTGAAGAAGGCTGATGGTGCCCGGCTACTGAGAGACATAGCATCTGGGGACTTAAAGGCTTGAAAGCAAACAAGCGGCCATCTAGCCCAGAAGCAACCAAGCTCACACGGAAGCAGCACACCAACATATAGGTGATCATGAAGGGCAGAGGAGACCAGGTCTCCAACAACAAAGGTGGGGTGGTGGTGAGAATCATATCACCGTGAAAGAGGGGGAGTACATGATGGGGACCCAATGCCCAACTGTAGACAGCTGGACATCCCATCCCTTCCAGAGGGGTAGTGGGGAGGAGATGAGTCACTCAGGGTTCAGTGTAGCAACAATGAAACTAAAAACCTTCCTCTAGTTCCTGAACGCTTCCTCCCCTCCCAATTATCATGACCCCAATTTTACCTAGCGGGCCTGGTTATACCAGAAGATGTACAGCGGTGCAGTAGGGATCTGGAAACACAGGGAATCTAGGACAGACAAACCCCTCAACACCAGCGGTGGGAGTGGCGACACCAGGAGGGAAGGGGGTGTAGAGAGGGAGAACCGATCTCGGAGACCTATGTGTAACCTCCTCTCTTGGAGATGGGCAATGGGGAGGTGGGTAAGGGGAAGACGCCGGGGAGTGTAAGATAAGATATAATAATTATTTATAAACTATCAAGGGACCAGGGGTGGCATCGGGGAGGGAGGGGGACAGGGGCAAAAAAGGGAAACCGAGCTGATTCCAGGAACCCAAGTGGAAGGTGAATTATGAGAATGACGAGTGCAACGAATGTGTAAGGGTGCTTTGCTCAATTGATGTATGTACAGATTGTGATAAGAGCCTTATGAGCCCCAATAAAAAGATTGAAAAAATAAAATAAAATGTTAAAAAAATATTCACTGACTTAATGTTTACAGTGTTGTAAAATATATATGTATATATGCATATATATCATAATGAATTCTTATGTTCTTTCCCCCTCCCACATTCATTGTTTGCTCCCAAAATTTCCTCACCCTTGCTACTCCTCTACTCCCCTAGGGCCCTATAGACCATTACATCAGTTATTGTCTCTAGGGATCCGTGTCTGTGCGTTACAACTTTGGAAACCCAATAGAAACAACCAAAACCAAAACTAAAATAAAGCTGCAAGAAGAAAATAATAATAATATAAAGATAAAAATGAAAATAAAGAATGAGAAAGGAAAGACTACCATCAATATTTTAAAGTTCAGCAAAAAAAAATACTGTTATGGAACAAGTGGGAAATACTTTACCTTAGAGCAAGTACAGGTTGGGTCGAGAGGTAGGTCAACTGACCAATTGTCATATTATGCCATGGTCTGATCCACTGTGATCAAGTTCACAATCATCTCTGTCTGATGGTAAACCTTTTCAAGGGGATGTACCAGAGGTTTAATATGACTAGATATTCTTCAGATGGATTTTGAGTTCTCACTGTTCACCTACCCTTCGACAAGATGGATGTTCATCATTTGAGCTCTGGGACTTTTTCCTTCATTACATTTGAATTTAATTGTCACTATCTTTGGATCCCACATGCTGGTGTGCTTCTTCATTGTGGACTTCCTTGACACCTGACTTAGATGGCTGCTTCTTTGAAGACAAGCCTTTTAGACCCCAGATAATTGATAGCCTGGCACCATCTGCTTTTTTTCACCCCACTTTGCTGTAATGCCCTTATCTTCATTCATTTTTCAATGAAGGTAAGTATTGAACAGAGCCATGTTAAGATCTTGTACCCAGAATATGATCACCTAGAGGATGGATCTAGCTAAATCTTGTCATAAACCATGGGCACCTCTACCTAGTGCCTGGAAAGTGAACATGTGAAACTCCACAACTGTGTTACTCTGGGTTGACTAGGGAAAAATTTCATAGACATTCATATGTGTACAAGAGAGAACTTTATATCAAAGAGCAATTGTACATTAAGAAAGCATACCTGCCCAGTCCAGTTGAAGTCACTAAGTCTGAAATTAGCCCATATATCCAATACCAGACTATAAATTCTTTTCAGACTCACACAACATATACAATGATGTCGAATGCAGGAAGACCACATGCCAGTGGGTGGAAATTCTTTTGGATCCAGTGGAGGCGGAAACATCTCAATGCTGTCAAGGGTCTCCACGTGGCTCCTTCAGCTCCAGGGCTCTAGTGTCGCTTCATGTGTCTTGTTCACAGGAATGTCTCACAGGGCATGAGCTTGTGTCCCGCCTCCAGGGAACTATTTATCTCCTCAATGACTCCAAATGAGGTCATCAAACTGCACCCGCACTGACAGACTAAACTCCACCCCTTCATTCTTAAGTCTCAAATTGACAACAGATTATGCAACTACCACAGCAACCAAGGAGGCAGATGAAGAGGAGGACAGGAAAAGAGAAGTAGGTGCCTTCTCTGTTTTATACTCTACTTAAATTTGTATCTTTATGTTATTATTATGTTTCTTTATGTTTCTTTTTTGGGTTTTTAATTGTTTTTGCTATTGTCTCCCTGTTTGGAAGCAAAAAAGA
The DNA here is from genome assembly GCF_050624435.1 of Tenrec ecaudatus. NCBI lineage: Eukaryota > Metazoa > Chordata > Mammalia > Afrosoricida > Tenrecidae > Tenrec > Tenrec ecaudatus. Next base: position 527,275 of record NW_027458855.1, read on the forward strand.
AGTGGATGCATGGAGACAATAACTGAGGCAATGGTTTATATGGAAGGGGGAGGGGAATTAGGGAGTAATTAGTGGATCTGTGAGGCACGAGTGAGCATTAAGCTTATTTGACAATGGATATACAACTCTTTTCTAGAAGTGTTTTAAGTATGGAAATCTGAATGTTATATCAGGAACATTACAAAAGAAAGGGGGGGGACTTGATCTATGGTTACCATGTGTGAAGGAGGAAGAGTTTTTGCTTAGGGGATAGTGAATTAATTTTAATGGTGGTGGAAAAATATGCAGGGTGATTAAAATAATGGTTGTACAACATGAAAAGAATACTCAGTGGCACTGAATTACACATGCAGAAGTTGTTGAACTGGTGAAAGTTTTGTTACATACATTTTTGCAAGTATGTGAAATATATTACATGAATAATGATTATGGAGGGGAAAATTGTTCCATAATTGACTGTGGTAGAGATTGTACAACTCTTCTTGATATGATTGAGGTATTGAATTATACGATAACTTGAAAAGTGCCAATAAAAGTGATTTGTTTTGTTTTGAAGAGAAGCAAATTCTCAGAAAGGTTCATCATTTTACCTCCCACTTTAACCCTACAGCTTGCACATTTCATGGGGTACCCTTGTACTAAGGGTAGAACTGGGCTGCCCAGAGAGAAAGTGAAACATTCCAAGAAAAATAGTATCCCCAGGAATTCCCTTCGTTATGGCTCACACCTCAGGCCAACTGTCTGCATTTCTACAAATCTACACATGGTTTTCAGGAAGAAATTGTTTGTCCATAGTGAATGCAAATGATGAAGGGTAGAGATTGACCTCACAGAACAAAGGTCAGAAAAATTCCCTCTAGAGGCCATTACTCAGCTGCTCCTACTCAGAACCATCCTCCTTCTGCTTCCACATGCACAGCACACGTGAATCACCTAGAGTAAAATATGGTAACAGAGCTCCAAGTCACAAATGAAAGTCAGACTTCTTAGGTCTTCATCCTTACCATGTTGATCATAGATGCCGGTGGAGGTAACACCCTTCTGGATTCTTCCTGGTGACATGAATGTCCTACCCTGTAAGCACCTTCATGTCAAAAACAATGATTTTCATCTTAGAATGGTTTTAAATTATATCCCCCCCTTTATTCCTAGGTGTGATTGTTCAGGTAGAGCTGCTACAGACCAGTCATGAGTTGGGAAAGCTATGTGCAATGTCTCAAAGTGCTATGTCTAACTTTCAGGTCTGCAGATATCAAGTTTCTAGATCTATCAGGTTCTGGGAAACACAACCTGTGTTAGGTGGCAAAGAAGTCTTGTGATGAGAGTCTTAGCAACAACTCAGTTTTCACATATTGATACATTGAAACCACAACAGCTCAACCAGCTGGGTGTACTTTAACTGAACAATCTGAAACCTGAGGACAATGACATGTAAATGTAGGAAACTTACCAGGAGACACAGTGAAGGCTAAATGGTCAAATATCTCAAGCATCACAACACGAACTGGGCAGCAGAGGGAGCTCAGGGTACATGGGACACAATCTTTGCCACAGGAGCAGGTGCAGGGGATGCCAAGTTTGTTTCCTCTTGTGTCTGGAGTTTCCCAGTTCACCCACGTGGAGTACCTCTTCAAGGACACTTCAGCAACTACAGTTCTCATGTCTCTTATTTTCCTGAAAGGAAGATCCTAAAAATTAAAATTCCTTGTTCTTCCTGAGAAGACAGGGGAGAAAGAAATCACACTTGGGACAAGTTGAAATCAATCCCAGAAGGACCGATAATCTCTCTAGGCTGTTAAAATCTGACCTCCATGTGCTTCTCTCAACACAATCAGTTACTCTCCATCCTAATTCTTTTTTACCAGTTACTGTAGGTTGAAACTATATGTGTGTGAATCCCAGCCCAAATATCTCCTGTGAAGAGAAAACAAAAGCAAACCTGATTTTACCATTTCTGAAATAATTGACAGTTGCATGTATTTTTGAAACTTGGAGAAACTGACATTTTGAGATTCTTAATAAAGCATCAAAATGTCTCATAGTCATTAGAAATCATATAATGGCGCTTGCCCCAATCCCAACTATGTGGACTCTCCCCCTTCCCTTCCCCCCACCCCTACCTAAAGAAGGCAATTCAGAGAACAGAACTGAAGCTGAAGCTTGGGGACATGTGCATCTGTGATTAGAGCACACGGGAGAAGCGAAGAGGGTAGGAGTGTGAGAAGAACACATCCTGACTCACTAATCCCCAAGGACGATATTACTGCTCATAGCAGATAAGGCACAGTGAGGATCATAGGGCCAGTCACACCACAAGACATGATGTCCCTAACTGAACCATATCACTATGGGGGACAACACTGGAGACTCAGGGTGGGACTTGTGTCTGATCAGACCCCATCACATTGGGGCAAAATACTAAGGCATGCAACAGCAAGGGAAGCAAAGCAATGAAGTCCCCGGGGAATGCCAAAATTAGATGTTGGGGACAGTGTGACACAGCACCCCTTCAGACTCGACTTGAAAGCATTCCTAAAAGTCAAAAACCAGCCTGCAACGATTTATATGCATTTCTTGTTTTGTCACTGGCTATCTTTTTGTTGTTATTTCTGTTTGTTCGGTTGGTTTTGTCTTCCTCTGTTGTTTTGTTTGGCTTTGTCTTGTTTTTGTTCTTATTAATGTCTCTGCATGTCGATCTAGATAGAAGACTGGATAAACAATTCAGAGAAGGAAAAACAGGACCAGTGGTCCCGGGGGGACATGGGAGAAGGAGAGGTGGGAGAATAGAAGGTGGGGGTGAGGGGATCAACCAACCCAAGGACAAGTTAACAACAAATGAACTAAAATCGTTGGAGAGAAAGCATAGGATGCCTAGTGGGGATTAATTGAGGGCAAAGTCAGAGCGAGGAATTACTGAAACTCAAATTAAGACTGAACATGTTAGTGGGACAAGAGGAAAGTAAAAGGAAATGGAGGAAAAATTAGAAAGCAAAGGGCATTTACAGAGGTCTAAATATAGGCATATACCTATGTAAATATATTTATATGTAATGGCAGGGAAATAGATATGTTAGGTATTAAGGTTGAAGATGGAAACTGGGCCTCAACTCAAGTACTCCCCAAATGTAAGAACACTTTGTTCTAAAACCCTGCATTCTGTGATGCTCACTTTCCCAACACGATGGCGGTCGACAAATTGGGTGCATAAGCAAATGTGGTGAAGAAAGCTGATGGTTCATTGCTATCAAAAGATATAGTGGCTCTGGTCTTACTGGCTTGAAGATAAACAAACAGACATGTAGTTGAGAAGCAAAAATGGAAGAAGCACACCAGTCTGTGTGATCATGAAGTGTCCATGTGATCATGTATCAGGCATCAAAGACCCAGAACAAAAAAAAATTTTTTAATCATATCCATGTGAATGAAGAAGTGTGTGCAGTGGAGACCCAAAGCCCATCTATAGACAATTGGAAATCCCCTTACATATGGGTCACAAGAAAGAGAAGGGTCAGTCAGAGTGTACTACAGCACCAATGAAACAGACAACTTTCCTCTAGTTCTTTAATGCTTCTCCCCCCACTATCATGACCTCAATTCTACCTTACAAATCTGACTAGACCAGAGCACGTACACTTCTACAGCTAAGATCTCACAACAAAAGGAATCCAGGACAGATAAAACCCTCAGGGCCAATAATGAGAATAGAGATACCAAGAGGATAATGGGAAGATGGGAGTAGAAAGGGGGCATCAATCACAAGGACTGACATATAACTCCCTCCCAGTGGGACAAACAATGGAAAAATGGGTGAAGGGAGACAGTGGAAAATGTAAAATAAAAATTTATAATTTATCAAGGTTCATGAAGGAAGAAGAGTGGGAGAGGGAGGGGGGAAATGAGGAGCTGATATCAAGGGCTCAGGTAGAAAGCAAACACTTCCAACATGATGATGGCAGCATATGTACAAATGAGCTTGACAATGGACGAATGCATGGATGGTGATATGAGCCATAAGAGCCCCCAATAAAAGTATTTAATAAAAAAGAAAGCATTAGTATTGTAAAGCATAATACCTAGATTTGGAGAACAAAATCAACTCCTTAACCATGGGAGACTTCCTCTAGTTTTAGGAAGATGCCCTGGAAACGTCCTGATGTGTTATGCAAATTCACGAACAGCATTGGCTTCTCTGGGAGATGTAGAGATCTTCAGCATTTAAAGAACATCTAAGTGTAACTTGATACCTTAAAATTCTTGGTGTGCAAAAGATTTGTGAAGGGAAGGCAAGCTTGATTAAGGCAAGACAAACCTGCAGGGAAGGAGCAAAACTCAGGAGCCACTGTCATATTCAGCTCTAGTGGACAATTAGGGAAGGTCTAGAAGGTGATGATGAGGGTTTTACTTTTAGCATATGAATTTCCTTTCCAAAAGATAATTTAAAACAGAATTAGACAAGGGAAGCTTGTGTCAGATAAAATATATATTTCTACGGGGAATATTTAACTGCATCAAGAAAAGAATAAGCACCACACAAAGGGGTGGGGAGGAGGTGGGCACATTTCAAGGAAGTGTCTCTAACTGTAGGTTGACATTTCCATTAAGTCAATTCTTTCTCATAACAACCCTATAGGATAGAATAGGACTGCCCTTCTAGGCTTCTGCGTCTGTAAACCTTCATGGGTGTGGAGAGCATTCTTTCCCCTGCACAGCCATTGGAGATTTAAAATGATTGACCTTGCATTTAGCAGTCCATCGCATAATGAACTCCACACGCAGAGCTCTCCAAGATATCTAGAACATCCTTAGCTACTCTTGGAGTGACTCTCTTAGAAGTCATTCAACATTACTTATGACTATATAGGCAAAAGGTATGCAAATAGACATCTCCCCTGCTGATGAAAACCATCCAAGTCCCAACTCTGAAGTTCTTGGAGAGGTGCTCCAACTCTGGAATTCCCAGGTGCCAACATTCAGGACTGAACACATCAAGTCACCATGGAATCTGTATTGAGCTCAATTTTCCTTTTTGGAATTTCAAATGGTGCTTTGATGCAGATAAAGTGTGTATGAGGGGGCGTGAGTGAGAGGCAGTGAATATGTTATGATTTTCATCATCAGGATGTCGGTGTGTTTACAGGTGTCCAGTGTGAGGTGGAGCTATGGAATCTGAGGGAGATTTTAGGCAGCCTGAGGCTTCTCTGAGACTCTCCCCTGCTGTCTCTGCATTCACTGTCTGTGTGTATAATACACAAAGGGTCTGCCTAGGCCCAGAGAATGGGCAGAAGTGGGTTTCATACATTAATAGTGTTGGTAGGAAAAGCCACATAGATTCTCTGAAGGGCCAATTTACCATCTCCAGAGACAATAGTAAGAATATACTATAACTTCAAATGGACAATCTGAAATTCAAGGACATAGCTCTGTAATTCTGTGCAAAAGACTCAACAGTGTGGTAGTTATATAATCTGGTGTAAATTTGGGACTTGAGAGGATAAAGAGGGAAGGGTTGGAGTCTGTCAATTGGATCATAGCCAATGACGCCTATGTGTGGGCATCTCGATCTCCTTAGAATTCTGGGAAATCCCATATTCCATCTTTGAGGGGAAGACACTCTTTCTAATCCCTGGGAGACACCCTACTGACAAGGGTGACCCCCTGTGAGACATCCCTGAGTAGAAGCCATGTGGATCTACCTCATGAAGCCCTGGGTGCTGGAGAATCCATGTAGAGCCCCCGTCAGCACTGAGAAACTTACAATGCCACTCGATCCAAAGACTTTCTGCCCACTTTCCTGTGATCATCTTGCATTCTGGATCATTGCATGTACTTCATAAGTCTGAAGAGGAATTTATACATTGGTATCCAACATATGTGCAAATTATGGACTTATGGGCTTGGACCTAACTGGGGTTGAGATGCTTTCTTAATGTACAATTGCCCTTTATATTAAATCTCTTATACACAATATGCGTGTGTCTATGGATTTGTTTCTCTAATCTACCCAGACCAACGCATACAGTTAGGGGAAGTCAGAGTTAACCAAGACACGAATGTACTCTAGTGGAAGAGGTTAGGCTGCAGGGGCCCTCAGGACCCAGAGCACAGGTCTCAGACCGAGGAGCAGGTGCAGATGGAGCTTCACCACTGGCTTCCTGTTGTGTCTGGGGATTCTTCTCCTTCTCGGTATCCCTCAGGGAATCAGTGCATCTCCTCACATCTTTCTCAAACACTCACCCAATCTCCCTGTGACGATAGGATGATTTTGAACTTAGTTTCTGTTTCGTTTTCCCCTTGAATCGCGCCACATTTCCCATATAATTGGTAATTCCTACATCTAGGATGAATTCTGTTCACATCATCTGCTTCATCAAGCTCTTTATGCCTTGCATTCAATACCCCTCCTGTATTCCCTCCTTCCCTGGGACAACAGTCCCTGCTGTGCAAAGGATCTCACTTTATTAGCTTGTGTGTATATATATTTTTCCAGACAACATATTACAAGAACTTATCACCAGTAGCCCAATCCTATATCAAGTCGCCTGTCTCCATTCATCCAATCGGAGACTTTCTTCTCTGAGTTCATTCATTTTATTAATTCACAGCTCCTGTCTGCCCTTGTCCACCACAGACCGATTTTAGAGTCCGTTTTTTTTTTCTCCAAAGGCTGTTTGTTTAATTCAGTAGTTGTGAATATTGATACAAGAGTGGGAAAAGGGAGACAAGACACATTTTATGCTTAGTCTCAAGGTACCTCCACAGAACTCACCTCCCTTCGTGCCCTATGTCCCCTTGTGCATGGGCTATACACGTCCTATTCTGCACAGGGCACCCACAGGTTCCCTTCAAGTTCTGTGGGTGGCTATGCCTCCACATATTATTGAGAGCAGAATATCCTTCTCTAGAGACATGACCAGGAACTGATTTTCCCTCAATTAGCAGTGTGACTGCTGTAGTTACGATCGTGTATTTCTGAGTCGGACACACAGAGGGAAAGGTTGTGGGAACCCAGACACAAACACCAATACAGGGATATGGCTGGGCTCAGGGGTCACTGAAAGCCCACAGATAAAAGGGGCCCTCAGGGGAGAAATGTAGAGGAGCCTAAGAAGGATTAGTTAAATTAGGTACCTATTTCCTCTACCTGCAGAGAAAATGTCCCTACCACAGACCTCCACATTCTTGTAGCTCAGTGTATGTTCTTGTATGCACTTTATGTCTGTGTGTTTTGTGTGTGCTAGCACATTGCCTTAAGATGTTATACAATGTGACAGAACTTGTAGTCTGTTCTGCATTTATTTTATTATTATAATTCTAGTATATTTTAGTGTGTCTTTGTGGTTTTTCTTAAGTAAATGCATGTGTATTTATTAATCTGAGGGTATTATATGAAGATTTGTTAGTTGTAGTAGATGTGCTAATTTGTTCACAATATGCATGTGTATGTTAATATGACTGTTAGAATACAAATGTCATTTTGTGAGTTTCCTGCTAGTGTGTGTTCACTCCAACTCATCTGGGCTCTTCATCAAACTTTATGAGCTCGCATCTCCTTGAATAATCTACTGAGTGTTAAGAAATGACTTAGGCTGGGGGAATCCATTAGAGGCCCATAGTAATAGGCACAGCAGAGTGTGCTAATCAGTGAAACTTCTTTTTGAAGTGGACAATAAGAGACAGAGGGACATGAACAGCAAATCCTAGAGGTGAGCTGGTCAATGCAGAGACAGCCTTAACTAGGAAACAGGCCAAGGGGGATGCTTATTTTCTCCTCTCTGCAGCTCTTGTGTTTACAGATGGCAATGATAAAGCATTTGTAAAAGGATGCATGCTATACTCAAAGAACGTCTAGTTGTAGGTAAATGGGTAATGCCAAGAGCCAAGGTGACGGCAGAAGCTTGAAGGTAAATGAGATGGATCAAGGAAAGAGATAACTTATCTTCCGTCATCTTTGCCCAGAGCATGAGGTTCAAGCTCTCTAAATAATGTTCAACTGATGACAAACAACACAAACTGTTGGAAAGGGCTTATTCACTTGTATTCTAGGATGTCCCATCCATAGACTTGGGCTTCTAGGAAGAGGGTGGATAGCTAGTGTGTGGGCATGAGCTTGTAAAACATGCTCCACCAGGAGGCTGAAGGGGTAGGAAGACAAAATGAGTGTGGAGGGAAGAGGCTGTGCTGCGATCAAGTGGGGAGGCATTAGCCTGAGTGGCTACTTGGATATCATTACCATTGGCCTTTTGCAAGCACCAGTGAGTTTCTAAGGCAAGGAGGTGTGAAGTGGCAGTTATCTGACAGAGGTGTAGGTTAGTGCCCCTATAAAACTAATCTGCAAATCAGCCTACTAGAGAAATACACATTTCATAAAATTTCTCCTACCCACTCATCATGCATATGTGGAATATAAGGCTCACCATTCCCCTATGTTATAAGTCCAGGTTCCAATTTCAGAGCTCTGGGGCAGGCAGGTTGAAGAACAAGGTTGGATTCTAGGACCCTTGTTGAAGGCCATAAAGACTCAGCCTTGAAACGGCTGAGAAGTCTCAAGACCTATGTGTCACTGTTTGCTGATTTCTTCTGTGAGTTTACATTTAGAACAGACTGTTAAGAACAAGAACGTGTGCAAGCTCTGGGAAAATAGGTCACAAGAGTTGCTATGTGTATCAAATATGCTTGCTTAACAATGAGATAATTAACCCCAGGTTGTTTCTGCATGGTTAGAAGGAGTATGAAAAATAAACGCGAGGCTTCAGTATTCACTCTTGCCCTCCCAATAAATTCTGTCTCACTCCCTCTTTCAGGACTGTTCAACTCATTGGCTGGCTTGGACAAGAGTGGCGCCCAAACCAGGGACACTGAAAACGGGGGACAAAGTGAAGGACACCGTGGATTACAAAGGTGTACACAAAGAGATTGGTGGTGACGTGAGTAGCTATTGGGAGAAAAATGGGGCAAGGAAATAGCAAACAGATTTTTGTAAATATTTTTCAAGATATGTTAAAAGCTAGAGGAGCAAAAGTAAGCTACCAAAGAATAGAGAAGTTTTTAGATTTTGTGGTTAAGGTATGTCCTTGGTTTCCTGAGGAAGGGACTGTAAATATTGAAACTTGGCAAAAAGTAGGGAAATGGTTAAAAGATCACTACACCACTAATGGACATAGAAGGTTCCCATAGACACGTTTACCTTATGGGATTTAGTTAGGGATAGCCTGTACCATAGGCATGAGGGACTCCAGCCTGAACACCAATTTGCATGCTCAAACAAAAGTGAAAGTAAACTTCCTTCTGCGCCTCTGCCTCCTCCTCAACCACTGAAGTCACTGAAAAGTTAACTGGAGGGCTTTGAAAGCAAGGATGAGGAACCCCTTGACCCAGGCGATGTGGAGCCCTTAGAGGACAAGGTGGCACATTATCATGATGAGGATTTGGGTATTTTCGCTGCCTCCGAGGCACTTCAACCTGAGAATCAAAACCTGGTGCAAGATACTCAGAAGTCCTGCCCAGATTAAACAAAGGTGGTAGGCTGGGAGGAAGCTTATGCATCATTAGCAGCAAAGATGAGGGAAATGCAAGTCAAGTTAATAGAAAAGCACTCTGAGATAGAGTCCCATGAATGGGTGCCAAAACTTACTGGGGCCAAGGTATTTCAGAGGCTTCAGAGTGCATTCAGTGAAAGGAATCCTTTTCTAGAAGACTTGCCAGTTGCAGCACTGGTTGGGACTGGGGCTCCAGGAAAGGATCTATGCTTAGTGCTGCCGCACATGCAGCAAAACAAGGAGAGGATATAGGGGAGTTCAGTATGCAGTTCCCTGTAACTGAGTGACAGGATGCCCAGGGTAATCTGATGAGAGATCATACTCCTATTCCTTTCAAACAGCTAAAAGAATTCAAGGTTGCTTGTGACCAATATGTCCCGAGTACCCTTTTACTCAATCTTTATTAGATACACTTTCCATCGCGGTACTTGCCCTCACAGAATAGAAACAATTGGCTTTTGAAAATGCCAGGCAGTGCTGAGACCTTTTAGAAAAAAGGGCAACATGTCCGAATATATCAGACTATGCTCGGACATTGGACCTTTCTTTACTCAGAGGCTTGCGACAGCAGCTGCTTTGTAAGGAAAAACAGTAAAGGAGGGTTAATAATACTATGGAACTTATGGGAGCCCTGCAGGCTGGGCTCCCTTCCCCCTCTGCTATTCCAGCCAATACATATGAGATCATTTTAGATTTAAAAGATTGTTTTTATACCATGCCCTTGGATCCAAATGATTGTAAAAGATTTGCCTTTAGCGTCCCTTCCACCAACTTCAAAGAGCCTATGAAGAGAACTCATTGGCTTGTGTTGCCTCAAGGCTTGGCCCCGAACCGGTATTAATATGGGGACGAGGGCATGTTTGTGTTTTTACGCAGGATGCTGATGGAGCACGGTGGCTGCCTGAAGAGTTGGTGCGGTTTGCAAACCATGCGGATGGTAATTTGCCTCGGTGTGTTTCTGAGGACATTGCTCAGTGAGCAGTATAGGCTTCTGTTCCTGATTTACCCTTCTTATATCCTCCTGTCTGGGAAGGTCCGGAAATCAAGGTGTGAGTTAATGACTCATGCCCTCCCTGTACAAAGTGAAGGAAATGTAATCTCACCCACTCCGCAGTCTTTTTCCCCTTGTGGACTAGAGACTCAAAAGAATAAAAGCGTATTGTAGAGATTGTGTCTCACGGACAAGCCCATCAGGTATAATATCTCAAAGGAATTATATATCATAGCTTGGTCTCGCAACCAGGACAATACTAAAAAACAACACTGCTGAATGGGAAAGGGGGCTGTCTGCAGGACTTTGGTGGTCAGACTCGGGTTTTCCACAAATTCAATGGTGGAAAATAGGGGCTGCTTTAGTGGACACGAAGCTTATGGGCCCTTCCTCCAGACCGCAGGGAAACGTTACTGCCTGCGTACCATCGCCTTATGTACTTTTGGCAGGGAATATTACTATAGATCATGATGATTCTAAGTTTAACATGTCTTGTAATAATTGTAATTTGTCTACTTTTATTACCTGGTCCCCTGAAGATATTATCATCGCCATTTTGTATCAATCTTCTTTTGTATGCTACCAGTGAATATTACTGGGGCTTGGTGTTCAGAAAGAGGGTTACAGGTATTAGAAGAGATTGAAAAGCATTAACCAGACCCATGTGCTTTGTAGGTTTGCTTATAGCAAGTATTTTAGATATACTAAGTTTAGGTGCTACTGCTACTACTGCAGCAATTGTACTTTCACAAATCATACAAACTGCCCACTGTGTAAATGAATTATCCAAAAATGTGACTACTGTGTTGGGAACTCAAGAAGATATAGACAGGAAGTTAGAACAAAAAGTAAATGCTCTTTATGACATGGTCATGTATTTAGGAGATGAGGTGCAAGGGCTTAAGGCCAGGTCTAGTCTACAGTGCCATGCTGTACGTACATGGATCTGTGTTACACCTAAATAGTACAATAACAGTCAGTATAGCTAGATTAAAGTGAAGAACCATCTTCAAGGTATATAGCACAATACTAATGAGTCTTTAGATTTATTACAACTCCATCAAAAAATATTAGCCATAAAATATGCTAAGTCTCTTGATTTTGATGCCGCTAAACTTGCTGGGGATTGGCTCCAGCATTTTTGAGTTGCTTTCCCTTCATTAGGAAATCTCAGAGGCCTACCTCACATGCTTATGTCTCTAGTCAGAGTGGGAGTGTGTGTATTGTTGATCTCATGCATACTCCCTATGATACTGCACAGGGTTATGGTTGAATTATTGGACTTAAGAACAAAGCTTCATGAAGTACACCTGTGCAATTTTCCCCCTCCCCAAACAGGGGTGTAAGACGGAGGCTGGTTAGTCAGAGATGCGTAAGATGGAGTCTGAGTTTCCCAAACTAAGACGGGTCATAGTCACCAACAGGACTGTGACTGATGACAGGTAAGGGTGATTTGAGGACTCCACAACCTAAGACAGGCACAGTCAGTTGCCGACATTTTGAGTAATGACACCTTCAGTAAATAGAAAAGGGGGAGATGTTGAAGGCCATTAAGACTCAGCCTTGAAAGGACAGAATTCTCATGACCTATGTATCATTGTGTGCTGATTTCTTCTGCGACTTTATGTTTAGAATAGACACTTAAAAACAAGAACAAGGAAGTATGCAAATGTATCAAATGTAGTTGCTTAACAATGAGATAATTAACCCCGGTTGTATCTGCATGGATAAAAAAAATATGTAAAATAAACTCCAGGCTTCAGTATTCCCTGTTGCCCTCCCAATACTTTTTGTCTCTCCTTTTTCCTTAATCATCACTCCCCCTTCCAGGACTGTTTGACTAGTCGGCTGGCTCTGACAGCCTCTCATTTATCAAAATTCTTAATCTAAAGCTTGAGTAAATTTTAACTCCTTCCAGAAAATTGGTTAGCTTATGGAAAAAAGACCAAACAAAAACCCTGAATACTGAAAATAATAGTCAAGAGATCAATAGTTACACTGCATTAGCTAAATCTGCTGAACTATGCCTCTTTAGAGTATTGAAAGGAAAAGATATTACCTCGAGGACTCGGTTCACCTGACCAAAACATGCTATTGTCAATTGATTTCATGTGCATTTGAAAGATGGACAAAGGAAGGCTGAGGAACAATGAATGCATTAGAATTGTGGTTCTGGTCAAGAAT
>NW_027458856.1:0-38812 GCF_050624435.1 Tenrec ecaudatus
ATTACATCTCATAAAAAGGCATAAGAATTGTTTTTGCACTGTTTAAAACCAAATAGAAGATAGTGAAGGTGAAAAATAGTTTTCGTGAATGTTGCTTTGAAATACAAATGGCATTGTCCTAAGAAATTTAAATGATTTAATATTTTAAAATCATTTTATTAGGGGCACATACAACTCTTATCACAATCCATACATACATCAGTTGTGTAAAGCACATCCGTACATTCATTGCCCTCATCATTCTCAAAACATTTGCTCTCCACTTAAGGCCTTGGCATCATGTCCTCATTTTTCTCCGCCCTCCCTGTTCCCCCCTCACTCATGAACCCTTGATAATTTGTCAGATCTTACATTTTTTGTCTCCCTTCAGCCACTTTTCTGTTGTCCATCCTCCAGGGAGGAAGTTATATGTAGATCCTTGTAACTGAGGTCTCAGAGCAGCTGGGTGTGATGCAGGGGAGGCTCTGGAAGCAGCTGAAGACACTGTGGGAGTTGGCAGCCCAACAGTGAGGGTCACTGCATCCGGGGGTACCAGAAAACTGGCTGGGGTTGCTTATTCCCCTAGATGCTACCCCTGCCTTGAAGAGAACCGTGACAGAGGCCTGTAGACATGTGTCAGGAAAAGATGAGTCCTTCACTGTTTCCTCTTCCCACAAACCTTTGAGGAGAGCCTGCAGGGCAGGGGCTCGGCTCCCTGGATCCAGTCACCTGCCCTTCCCCACAGCCACACCCTCGCCAGCCCCAACTCCCCCTGCCCTGGGTTTGCTTCTTGAATCCAGAGGAGCAGCCTGGGCAAAGACCATGAAGAACCTTGTCCTTCAGGCAGCCCCTTTGATTGGGTCCCTTGTCCTGCAGAGTGTGGACACATGCACACCAACTGTTGGAGGACTCAGCTGTCACCACAGGGGCCAGGATCTGAAGAGGATGCTGGCACTGCAGGGCTTCCTGAGGGAAGCCGAGGACTTGCAGAGCTGGCTGAGCAGCCAGCAGCTGGTGGCCAGAGGAGAGAGGACTATGAGCACACCCTAGTGAGGAAGGGGCTAGGGGAAAGGAAGGTGCCCTGGAGCCGAAGGAAGACGGGTGGTGGAGGGGGGGCTGCATGCACAAGGGGCTGATGGGGAACATCAGTCTGGACTGAGGACAGCTGTGGCTTCCTATTCCCCTCTCTGCGTAGAGGGGCAAGTTCTGTGGCTGTCCAGTCTTGCCCTGCCCAGTCACTCACTGAGGTGTCTCACAACCACACCAGCCAGTGCCCCCCTGGGACCCTTCTCCTCTCTTCTCAGCTCCTCTTAACCAAGTTTGCAATGTTTCAGCACCAAGTGAAGATGGGTGGCCACCAGGGGGCAGCCTGCCCCACTAGCGGAGAGCCTGCTGGAGTGGTGGCACAGCACTGCCCCCAGGGCCCATAGTGGTGACAGGACCTGCAGTGAGTACCAGCAGCCTGGAGCAGGGGTGAGTTTGGGGGAGGTGCTGGGCATGGGCTGGAAGGGCTTCCAGGGAGACCCTTGCTGTGCTGCGGCTCTGCCAAACCCCTGAGAGGTGAACTTGCTTTCTGTGTGCCCACATTGGGGGCCCGGGCCACGTGTTCCAGGGAGCAACTTGTGCAGCCTGTAGCTTGGGACCCCTTACTTAAGCTGAGAGGCCATGTCAGACGACCTTCAGCAAAGCTCAGCCTTTGAGTTCTGGGCTTCTGGCTTCAGGGCACAGTGAGGGCAGCTGCTGGTTCTAGCCCAGCTGCAAGCAGCCTGGCTGTACCTGGCCCTTCTTGGGACTCCAGATAGCACTGGGGAAACTGGGTGCACCGAGAGCCTGGGTTACTTGTTAGAGACCACAGCTAATTAGCAGTGAAGTTGAGACACGATATGGCCCTCACCATAAAAAGGAAGTGTTTTCTGCCCTGGTGACCCTTGGCCTTCCCTGAGGTCAAGGGTGACCATAGCAGCCATATGAAGAGTGTCAGAAGCAGGGCACAGTGACTGCCTCAACCTCCCCACTCTTCCCTGCCGGGGCTCTTCCAGTCTTGGCCTAGTGCCTCTATTACTGGGGAGCAGACTGGAGAGTCCCCCACCCCTGCAGGACCCACAACCTTCCTATCAGTGCCAGCGGATCTGAGAAGGCACAGTCTGGCAGGGTATGACCAGGCTCCCTGGAAATGGTCCCATTGAAGATCTGGAGAGCAGACCGATTGTTTTCCTTTGATTGTGTTACAGACACCTTACAGGAGAGAAGGACGTTTATAGATCACTGTCTACAGTTTCTGACCTTCAAAGCACTCAAATCATTGCCATCGAGTCGATTTCTATCATCGAGGCCCTGTAGGACAGCACACGACGGCCCCTGTGTCGCTGAGGCTGTCACTACGGGAGCAGACAGCCGAGCCGCGTCTTTGTGATGGGTTTCAGACCACTGACCTTGCCATGAGCAGCAGCCCAAGGCATGCCTTTTTCTGACCTTGGGTTTGACTAATATATATATATACACACATATAATGCACATATATATATGAATTTTAATATAGAGGGTTTTGTTTTAAGTGGAAACATGCAGAGCAGTTTAACAATTTATACACATTTTGTTTGCAGCCCTCATAATATAACACAGCACTCTTCTTGCCTTCTCCCTGGCCCCTCCCTCCCTCCTGAACTTTGAGGGCAAATGCTCCCCTTTGCTCTGGGAAGCACTTGCCTCACAGGTGCCATGCGTTCACTTTATCAGCTCGACTGTTGCTTGGGCAGGGGTGATTCTCAGAGCTGGGCTCTGTTTTGAATTTGAAGGGCCCTGGTCTCGGGGTTCCAGCAGTCCCTGTCAAACTTGTAATGCCCTCTCTTCATGAAGTCACCTTCCATTGGCTTTCAAGCTGTGCACAAGTTGCCAGTTTGAGCTCAACCAGAGCAGTTTGAGGCGGTGGCTGGGCACCATCTAACTCTCCTGGTCTCCAGGACAAGGATGGAGGGCTGTGGTGTTGGTGGTCCGTTAGTCCTGTGGACTGCTTTGCTTCAGTTTTTGATTTTCTTCACTCGTCAACTCCAGATGGGGAGAGAGGGGATCCTAGTTGCTAGAGGTGGCTTTGCAATGGAGACAAACATTTTATACTAAAGTGAGATTCTTACGTGACATTTGCGTGACTGCAGCAGCCCCTGCTCATCTTCCTCCGTACTCACCCTAGCTGACCACCTTCCTGCCTCAGAGGATGGGGCACTCCCTCTGCCCGTCCACCCTCAGGTCCTCATTTTCAGTCCCACAGGATCCTGTGGTATCAATCCCCCCCTATCAGCCCCACCTCCAGCCTACACAAGGATTACAAACCCTTGCTCCACTCAGATTCTCTGTAGCTAGTGTCACCTCCCCTGTGTTCCTCAGAGTGTGCTCTGCACCCATGAGATTATTGATTGGTTTCCACCCATAGTGACCCTCTGTGTCCCACAGGGCTTGCTCTGGGGGCAGCTCTCAGAGGGCGAAACCAGGAAGAGGAGGGGAGGGAGCAGTTGGGCAGAAGAAGCTGTGATGGACCCCACAGAGCCAGACTGCCCATGGAGGACAGGACCCTGTGGCTGTTTCCCCGAAGGGGTGCCCCTCAGGGTAGATCAATGCTCTGGAGACCCCACCACAGGTGGAGGCCCCTCGACCCCTCCTCAGTCCCGCCCTCCACACCCTCACCTACATTTGGAGCTGGGTGAGCTTCTCCTCATGGGCCGCCAGCTGCCTTTCCAAGTCCTGGTGCCAGGCATGTGGCCCTCTAAGGGGCGGATCCCTGCTCACTCCACAGTCAGGGTCTAGCAGGAGGTCCTCTCAGGAGGCCAGCCAGACCTCGGCCTGACCCAGCATTCCACGCAGCTCCTCCTAGTCCTGGCTCACCTGGCAGTGCTCCTGGTGAAGGGCCCAGGCCGTCCGGAGCTCCTGCAGCTGCCTGTCCAGCTCCCGGAGACACTGTGACCTGGGGGGCAGAGGGCTGTTGGGAGGGGCGCAGGGTGTCGCCTGGGTGGGGCAGGGCAGGGTTACCATGGAGCAGGGAGCAGCAGGAAAGGGAGCTCTGGCCACGCACCACCCTGGCCCTAGCCCTCAGCGCGCACATCTCTGGGGCCATGACGTGGCTGGTGTCCAGCAGCTGCTACCCCGCCGGCCGCACTGCCTGGGCTCTCAGGCAGAGCTCCTGCCCCAGTGTCTCCTTGGCCCCAGCTGGCCCTTCTGAGGATATAGACTAGCGCCTGCTTCTCTTGTGCCCGAGTACTGGGTGGGGGACAGGGCATGGGAACAGGTCTCAGGGCCAGAGGGCAGAACAGGGAGGAGGCAGGGAAGAGCTGGGTGCCCCCACCCGCATGGAACAGAGCGAGCCCCCATCCAGGTGGGGTGGCACATACAGCAGTTCCTGGCAGTGCCTGAGGAAGGTGTGGCCATGGGCTACCCACTCCAGCTGCTGGCCCTTCTCCCAGGCCTTCATGTTCAGGTGGCCCAGGCCTCCAGCACCTCAGCCAGCTGCCCGGCCAGGCCCTCCTTGACCGCAGGGTGTACCTGGATGGCCTCCATCCCCATCTGAACCACCACCTCGTCCACAGCCACCAGCTCCCTCTGCAGCTGGCAGAGAGCAGGCTGAATGCTCCTCCACCCAGGACTCTGCAGGCCATCCTGGCTGTACCCCAGCCTAGGTCAAGCCCAGGCCCGTCACCCCCCATCCCAGAGGGGGAAGGGGCGGGCTGCAGTCCTGCCTGGGGTCAGCTGGGGGTGAGGGTTCCTCATCCATCCATTGGCTACAGAAGAGGGGTTCTTGCGGGGGGAGGGACTGGGGCCCTCCCCTGCAGGAGGCGGTGCTGGCGCTGCAGGACCTCCACAGACACCAGGTCGTGGCCAAGGACAGCACCCTCCACCAGGACCACCTTCTGCATGTGGCCCCACAGCTCGAGCGCCGCCTTGTGGAAGTCGAGGGCACAGCGGGAAGGAGGGCCAGCAACTTTCTCCCTGAGAACAGGGCCACCTCCTTTTGAGCAAAGACTGTGGCTTGGGGATTTGTGGGGCTTTAACACGGAGGGAAATAGGACGAAGACTCTATTCCCTAACTTATAACAGGGAGAATCTGGAAAGCTGGTATTCCACGGTAGGAAAGCCTCTACTTTGGTAAGTTAGAGGTAAAGTCCAAGTACATTATCCTGCTTTAAAAATCATTCCCACGGATTCTCCGTTAACAGCTAGGCTGCCATAATGTGAGCACATGGCTGATTGTATCTCTGTGTAGAAGTAGATATGATCCTTTTGCCCTCTCTTCCCACCGTGACACCCAGCCCCCCTTGTAGCTTCCCCCAATGCAGGTATTAGCTTTCCTCACCTTGGTGAGCTCAAGTACAGGGGCCTTACGATAGATACCGCCCACCTTGTGACCATGTCACTACTGAAGAGGTGTGTCTCCAGGCTCCCTATACACGTCCCAAGATAGCAAAGGTTCCACTTCTCCCAGTTCCACGTGGTCCATCAAAGGAGCTGAAGTGAGCATGCCTAATAAAACATGTCTGACTCTGTATTGTATTCTCTCACCCTTTACCGTGACCTTTACCTATTATCATCGCTGTACATTCGCGCCTTCTGGCCCTTTGGTAGTTAGAAGATGGATGGTTTCCTCTGATCACAGCAGGTTCCTGATGAGGCCCGGGGGCCACAGGCAGGGCCCGAGGGAGGCAAGGGTCTTGACACACATGTTGGGTGGAAGGCAAAAAGATGGGGAGCCCTGAGCACATGAGGACGGCGGCTCAGGGAGCGAGTGGGCTGCCTGTCAGGGGGTCTGCCTGTAGCACCTCCAAAAGTCAGTGAGGAGAGGGCTGGCCCCGTGGCCACCCAGCCCCAGGATTTCGGTTGCAGGACCTGTCAGGTGCTCAGTGCACTGAGACACCAGATCCCGAGCAAGGAGGGTGTGGGGAGGGGAGGCAGGGAGCTCTAAGAGTGGCAGTCAGCAAGAAGACCAGCAGGGCCTGTGCCCCCAACGAAACTGCGGCCCGTGCTCAGGGAGCATTGGGAGAGTCCACTTCGTGGTCCTGCCACAAGGAGTGACCTGCGCTGAACGACTCCAAACTGGGGGCAGGAAGGAGCGTGGTTGGACGGGGAAGGCTGATTGATGCTGGGAGCTGGAGTCAGCCATGCCCCTTCATACAAACATGTGCACACGAGAATACACACAGAAGTATGCATGCACACACCCACATGCCCACCCCTACACATGAGCACACACACACACGCACACACATGCACACACATCTGGGGTAGGCCCCTGTGTCCCGAACCCCTTGGCTGTCACTGGCCTGTCCCTCTGGGCACCCACCTCTGTGCGGGCTTTCATTGCCTTGTCCAGCCTCACCCATGTGGCCTCAACGCCGCTCCTGTGGACTTGACTCTGGGCCATGGAGCTGGGTAGGCGAGTTCCAGGGCACCTGCCAGCTCCCTCAGGGCCTGCACCCTGGCAGCCCCACACTCTGCCCTTTCTCCCGGAAGACCTTGAACTTCTCTTCCAGCATCTGCCAAAGGTGGGGCTGGAGAGGGTCAATGTGGATGGAATTCAGGCAGCTCCTAAAACTCACGAAAGGGCCAGCTGGCCCCAACAGCTCCCACATCCCTCAGCCCTGGTTCTAGAACTCTGCAGGGCATCTCCTGCCCCCTCAGCCCACCCAGCATCTACCCTACCCTCCGTTCCTCCATCCACTTTCCCAGCACGACTCACTTCCACACCCTCCAGGTCCTGCCCACACTGTCTCTGGAGAGGACCCGGGTTCAGGAAACCCAGGGCAGCCCCTGCTGTCTGCAGCCTGTGGAGGAGGCAAACCTGGGTCGGTGGATCAGGGAGCCTGGTCACAAAGCCCACTTAGCAGGGTCACTTTCCCAAGCCAGGGGCTCCCTACAACTGCAAGGGCGTTCTGGGAAGAGTTGAGCTGGGCTGAGGATGCCCTGCACAGCCCCAGGCTGACCCAGGTCACAGTACAAGCTACTGCGTTTCCAGCCCAGATGGAGCTTAGGCGAGATAACGATTTGCCCATGATCCTAGCCCAGAGGCTGGCCCGGAGTCTCAGGGGCCCTGCATTTGCTGCATGCAAGAACCATGGAGGGGTGCAGCTTCTACCTTTGAAGGGTGTGCAGTCTCCTCCAAACACACAGCATGCCTGGGTGGCACACAACGTGGCTACCTGCGGAGTGCCGGGCTTTAGAATGACCCCACCTGCTGACTCATGGGGATCCTCCAGAGGGTTTGCAAGCCAGTAAATCTTTCCAAGAGCAGGGAACCTCTTCTTTCTCCTGAGGAGCAGTTAGTGGGACTGAACCAGGCAACAGCCCAACACTTCCCAAGCAGGCCTCCTGGAGCATCTTTAGAGCAAGGGGTAAACTGCTAGTGATAATGGGCTCCTGGGAGGAGAGTTTGCAGAAAGGCCTGAAGCGCTGAGCAAGATCTCAGGATGGTGGCCCTCTGGGAGCTTAGGACAAGTTCTAAACCCAGCCAGGAAGCTGAAGGGCTTACCAGACAGAAGCTGAGGGGGAGGAATGAGAATGCTGGGATAACTGCTGACCCCCGCCTGGGGGCAGGGCTTCCTGGTTGGAGCTGTGGGAGCTGACTCAGGCCAGACCCCACCTGCTCTGAGACGCTGAGGCCACCCTCAAAGTTCACAGCCAACTGTCTCACGTGCTCGTCCATATCCAGGTGGGTGCCTGGGGGAGGGGGTGGCTTCGGCAAGTGCTGCCACCCCAGGCCCAGAGTCCCACCCTCAATGCCCGGGCCCTTGGCCACCATGCTGTCTCAGGAGAAAGTCACAAGCCTCCCAGATGCTGTGTCCCACTGGGTGGAGGCCCCCCTGAGGAGACATGGATCGCACCAATGAATCACACAATCTGCCTCTGACCCCTTGAGGCCTCGTCACCCCCCACTATCATCACCCCAGTGCCGCTTCCCACTCTGGACTAGAGTGCATAGGTATTAGCAAGAGATAAAACTCACAACACATGGAACCCAGGAACAGGAATGGGAATAGAGATACCAAAAGGGTAGGGGGAAGAGGGGTAGAGGATTGGAGGAAGGAGAACCGATAGCAATGAATGACATATAACTGCACACCCCTCGCAGGGAGAGGAGCAAGAGAAAGCTGAGGATAAAAGAGACAATGGTCGATGTGAGTTATGAAAATAATAACAATCTATAATCTATCAAGGAACCATGAGTGGGGGAGGAGGAAAAAAGGGGGAGCTGATCCCAAGGGCTCAATAGAAAGTAAATGTCTAGAAAAGAATGATGGCAATATACGTATGACTATGTCAGATACAATTGGTGTATGGATTGTAAAAAGAGTTGTAAAAGCCCCCAATAAGGACACACTGAGGATGATGAAATACACCACTGAAAACCTTATGCTAATCATTGATACACTGTCAGGTAGTGGAGGACTAGTAAAACTAGGCAGAACCTTGTCAGAGAGAGGACCAGATGACGAACACTTTTGGTCAGATTAAAGGGGAGGATCAGTGACAAAGAGCCAGGCCGTTTGCAGGATCCATGGCCATGGGAGCTGCAACGATGGGTTCAAACATCAGAAAGAAATGAGGGTGGTCCAGGACTGGCAAGCCTTTCCTTGTCCTGTACATTGGGGTTGCTTTGAAACAGACCAACTGGACAGCACCTACCAACAAGACCAACCGAGGAAGAGGAAGCCACTATGGTCCCAGAAACAGACATCACTAGGACGTGTCAGGAGACTTTTATAAAGGTAACCAATGGCCTGGCCCTTCATCACAGAAAGCTGGGGAGGCACCATTGTCCTGGTTTACCAGACGTTCCCCAGATAAATTACTGTCCAACTGCCCATAGGAAGGAGAAATACCTATAGACATGACGGAAGGGAGGTTCACTCCGCTATGGGAATGTGCTAATCTGTGCACTGAAATGTTGAAATCCACAGACACACGTGTATAAAAGAGAGTTGTAATTAAATATTAAATGCACATCAAGAAAACTTCCCTAAAAGATCTATTTAATCTCATAAGCCCACCATTATGCCATAGGCCCCCCAGAATTCACAACCATCTACAAAGGAGATGGAAATGAGGCTGACTGCTATTAAGAGCAAAGTCAGAGAAAGCAAAATAATCTCATATTTGGTGGGCATCTGCATATAGCTGGGGAGCACCCAAAGCTGTTTCACATAGATAATGTGGCTTCTGCTCAGATATGTCTGAGTGTACGTGAGGTTTGGAAGGAGTAGCATTTAACTGGCTAAGGCATCATCTCACTTTACTGAATTTCAAAATCAAGATGCTCAAGAACTTGCAATGCTAAAGTGACCAATGCATGAATCATTCCGCCCTTCAATTAACACCACCTGTGCAACTTGGACATTTGGCGTGATAAGCTAAGAATATGAGTGAGCATAACCTGTTGTGAAAACCAGGAAGATACAGAAAGCTCCACTGTTTAATGTAATTATTGTATACGGGAACATGCAGGATGTAAAATTTCCCATCAACAACTGATGATGGAAAATGATAATGCTCCTTAACCCACCCCCCCAAAAAAAAAACTCATGTGGAGGCACTCTAGAAATGAAAAACGTAATCTGCGTGAGGCAACACTGAAGTCAGCCTATGAAACGCGGCATGTTAAGATTCCCTTCCCATTCAAATAGTTGAAAATCTAAGGCATGAGCTGAGAATAGTAAAACTGTTTGATGCTCCATAATCGGTGCAGGGGAAACACCAGAATAATTGCCTCTTCCTTAATATACTTGAATCTGCTGGAGTTACATTTGGATGTGAGATATGGGAAACTGTTTGAATTACAATAGTATGGAAGTAAAAACAATTTTACACTGTGAGAAGCTCAAGTGTTTTCATTGGAATCAGTTGTCTGAATGACACCCACCTGGAGCTTTTTTTTTTTTTTTCTTCAGTTTTAGCTTATGATTCTGTGTCTTCTCTTCTGCAGGCTAGGTTTTCAGGGTATTGACTGCTCTTTCTAGACTTTTGACAAACCTTTTGTCTGCATGTTTAAGGTCTGGTGCTGGCTGCACTTTTGCCTATGGGAAGGAGAGGGACACAGAATCAAAGGGTTTATTCAGATGGTCTATGTGTCCTAACGTAGAAGTCAGACAGAACAGTCTGGTTACTGTAGTTGCCATCTGCCTGGGACTGGGTTTTGCCTGCAGAAGAATGATAGGGATAAAAGTGATGCAAACAGAAGCAAGCATCTTTAATATTTTGATGCGTTCAGACTCCAGCCTAGACACTGATCCTTTCTGGGGACATTATATGCAGTCTCCCCTGACTCCAAAACAGTTCTGAGGAGTCGGTGATTGTGACTGAGTAGGAGGGCTCACTGTCTAGATATCACACGTCGTAGGTTCACATGAGGGCTATTCCACATCAAGCGGTGTCTTAGTGTGCCTCAATCAATTTTTCCACCCAAATCCCTAGGATTCTGAAGTTCCTAGTACCCTGTGTCCTGCAGTCCCTTTTACCCAATAACCCTGGTGTTTATACTTTATAACCACATTTTCATTTGTGGAGATTAAAAAAATTTTTTTATTAAATAATGTGGTTTATGGAAATTGAAAAAATAAGCCATTAGAAACTTATTTGTCTGAAAAAAATAATGCCAGTTTGCAAGGAAATGTCTGGATAGGCTGAGTAGGCAATAATAGAGCCGGCTCAAAGTTGGCAGTCAAGCACTTGCTTCATTGAATGTATGTCACTATCCACAGAGTTGGAAGTAAATTGGCGTCATGAAACAGGTTCCTGAAAGGTCCCCAAATCACTATTCCAAGGATTTAAGCCATACTTTCCCCCATTCCATTTAACCTCCAGATCATTCAAGCTTTTAAAAAACAGGTCAATATCACATTAAGTACATCAGCCCACAACTCAATTGGCTCATATCAGTTCAAAGACCCAGAAAACACAATATCTGAGTTGTTCTGTATTATAGTTATGATGAGCTGCATTATGACCATCTGCTTCTCTTTCTTTTTTTAGATAGTTTACCATAAGTAGCATGCACTCATGCTATACCACACACCTCTGATGCCATTGTAGCTGTAAGTTTATATCCAATATATTCAAGACCCACAGACTGATGACGGTGAGATATGTAAAACCAGGGGGTGGGAGTCCCCCATCCAGAGATTTTTCATTTTTTTTAATATTAACTAAGACACTCAATATTGGTTTCTCATTAGTTTTTAAAAAAATTTTTAAAAGATGCTCAGTTACTGTTTTGTTGGGGTTTTTATATTTTGTGTTTGTTTTTATATTTACCTCTTTTGTATAGGTAGGGAATTTATAGGGAAATATGTACTGTATGGAATAAATTTTAAGAACTAAAATATATTTTATTTTAAATAAATTAACGGATCTTTGATCTTACAGCTAAATCACTGATTTTATATATATGCAGAGCCGACTTAAAGGATGAAAGAAAATTCTATCAAGGGTGTTACTTTTGACTTCAAAGCCTTTTAAATAAAGTCTTTTAACTACCTGTGGAAAAAAATATAAGAAAAAAAAAGCTAGAATCATGAGGTATTTGACTTCGGTCAGGACTGCCTCTTGACAAAATCGTCGGGATGGGATCGGACATAACTGAGAACTGAGTACCTTTCATCCAAACAGTTACTGTGGGGTAGATTCCAAGTCATGGAACTACCAGGTGTGCAGAGCCAAACTGAACCGAGTGATATAGGGCCTGCTAGGCTGTGTGAGGTTACAAAAGCAGACCACCAGGTCTGCCTTCTGAGATACCACGATGTGGGTTCAGATGATCGTTTAAGTTATGAATTGAGCACTTTACTGTTTGTGCCACCCAGAGATGGCATGGATGAAAATAGCTTTTCACTGTTTAGTGTCTTTCCCAAACGGAAACGGGTGCTTACTTGTGTCCTGCCTTTTCTTATATTACTTGGGTTAGTCTGAGTACATTAGAGAAATAAATCCACTGAAACTGAAATGTATAAAATAGAGCTTTAGATAAAGGGTAAATGCACATGGAGAAAAAATCCCAAACCTGTGCAGCTCAAGTCTACAAGTCCAACATTAGCGCATATGTCACACCCCAATCCACTATGTCCTCCTCCATCTTAACAAACACATGCAGTGATGGTAGCTGCAGGTGGAAAGAACTGCCCATCTGGGTTTCTGAGGTTGTTAACTCTTTACTGGAATTAAAAGCGCCTTTGGTGCGACTGGAGCGGCTGTTGTTTGTAACCACTCAGCCACGAGGGCTCCATCTCCTTGTGCAGGACTACTCGTGATTTATTATCTACTCCAATGCCGATCAAAGGGTGGTACATGGGTCGGTGATAATCTGTGACCTGTTTAAAATCTGTCCATTTGTGGCTAGGTACAGAAAGGAAGGTCAGGGTGCAGGTCACTGCTCTGTCATGTAAAGGGCAAAGCCGCAGCAGGGTTTCTAGAGTAAGGACACACTGAGGATGATGAAATACACCACTGAAAACCTTATGCTAATCATGGAACCACTGTCAGGTAGTGGAGGACTAGTAAACCAAGGCAGAACCTTGTCAGAGAGAGGGCCAGATGACGAACCCTTCTGGTCAGATTAAAGGAGAGGGCCAGTGACAAAGAGCCAGGCCGTTTGCAAGACGCATGGCCACGGGGGCTGCAAAGATGGGTTCAAACATCAGAAAGATATGAGGGTGGCCCAGGACTGGCAGACTCATAGTGACCCTATAGGACAGGGTACAACTGCCCCTGTGGGTTTCCCAGACTGTCACTCTTGACAGGAGTCGACACCCTCATATTTCTCCCAAGGAGTGTCTGGGGGTTTAAGACTACTGTCTTTGTGGTTAACAGCCCAAAAGTACCAGGGCCTCTAGAACTGCAGAATCCCAGGTCCCACCCTGAACCCACAAAATCAGAATCTGCCTCCCACCCTGATTTCCAGGAACCTGGGTAAGTGCATGCATGTGAAAGTTTAAGAAATGCTGCCTTAGAAACCATTACTTTCCTGATCAACTTCCTCCTGCCAGGGGTGCAGAAATGGAATTCCATTGGGCCATGCTCCCCTAGAAGCATATTGAGGTCTCAGTGCTCCTATATCCTGCCTGTCGTCCAGATTTCCTGATTCTCACCTGGACTGTGGTCCCTACAGAAGGGTATTGGTGAGTCCTCAGTATGAACAGCCCCAAATTAGGTCTAGAGACACAGCTCCCATTTCAGAGTAGTAGAATCCACAGTTTACTGTAGAATTAATGACTTTTACTGGCTTGGGGTAGGGTCTAGTGGGAAACGTGTTTCAGCAAGAGATAATATGTATTCCAGATGTACACAATGAGTTTGTCTTGAGACATATTTATGCCTGTAGTTGTTATGGAGTCTCTTTATATCCCATGCAATGTTAATCTTTTTGAAAATTTATATTTGCTTTTTATTACCCAGATATATAAGTGATTTATAGCTAGGTCTGATGGATTGGAATCAGATGACCAAGCCTGGATTAACCATGGGTCCTGGTGACCATTAGTCAGTTCTTTCTGTTAATGATATTTTCACCTGAGTGAATGCATTCAAGACTTTTCTTCTCTTAAGATAAATAAGCAGGTGGGTATCATTTTGCTATGCTGGCACTTCCTTGTGCTGTTTTAAGTTCACCCAGCAATTTTTAAAAAGACAGACATATTGAAACTGTCATACACTGAATAATTCACGTGGAAAAATGGGGGGAGTGCTAAATAGAGGTGACTCGTGGTACAGTCTTATTTACTGCTTGTTAGAAGGTACTGTGATCTTGTATACATAAACACTAGAAACCAGAAGAGAGGAAATGGTGGCTCCATGGCACAATTCTCACTAGTCATGAAGGAAATTTGGGTTTGATTCTTGGCCAGTGTGCCTCCTGTTACAGCTACCACCTATCTGCTAGTGGAGGCTGGCATATTACTATGATGCTGAACAGATTTCAGCAATGGTTTCAGCCTACAGTCAGACTAGGAGGGAAGGCCTGGTGACCTCCTTTCAGACATCAGCCACTGAAAACCCCCCAGCTGACAAGGGGTCAAATCTACAACCCACTGAAGGAACGGGGCAGGACCAGTGGGCATTGTGTTCTGTAGCGCATGGAGACCGCATGAGTCAGGAGCTGACTGACTTGAAGGCAATGGGCCGCAGCACTCTCTCGGAAGGCAGTGTTTGGAGCACATAGGTGTCCTTCATGTGGCCCCATGATCATCAAGCCTAAGTCGCACAACCAACTCCGGGAAATGAAAGATACCCAGGGTACCAGGAATATTTGAAGGACCTGGTGTAAATTGGTTCAGTCCAGGGGAGTTCTGGAAGCCACCGAGGTAAGCTTCCTGCTGAAACCACTAACTTAGCCCAGTGCAAGTGGATGGGTGTCTGCGCATGCACCCAGGCACCATTAGTGTTTTGTTGTTGTTGTTGTTGCTGCTGCTGCTGTTCACGTCCATAGAGTCGATGCCAATTCACAGTGAGCCTATATGACAGGGTAGAATTCCCCCTGTGAGTTTCTGACACTGTGACTCTTTATGGGAGTAAAAAAAGCCTCATCTTTCTCTTGAGGAGTGGCTGGTGGTTTTGAATGGTTGATCTTGCTGTTAGTCCATTGCGTAACCAGGTGCTGTCAATTTGGTTCCAACTCATGACCACTCTATGTGCAGCAGAACAAAACAGCACGCTTCCCTGCGCCATTCTCACAGCCATTCCTACATTTGAGCCACTGTGTCAACCCATCTTGTGGAGGTTTGTCCTCCTTTTGGCTTGGCCAAGATGCTGCCCTTCTCCAGGGACTGGTCCCTCCTGATAACACCCAAAGTACATGAAGCCAAGTGTCACCATCCTCGCTTCTAAGAATCAATCTGGCTGTAGTTCTTCCAACATAGATTTGTTTGTTCTCCTAGAAGTTCTTTGGTGTATTCAATATTCCTCACAAGGACCGTATTTCAAATGCATCAATTCTTCTCTTGGGACTTCCTTATGCATTTTCCAGCTTCCACATGAAAATAATCATGCCTTGAGTCAAGATGCTCCTGGGTTCTTAAGGTGACAAATTTTCTCAATGCAATTTGTCCAGTGATTTCTTGACAGATGTTTCCATGAGCGCTGGTTGTGGATTGGTCCAAGTAAGATGAAATGCTTCACCATTTCTATCTTTTCTCTGTTTCTCATGTTGCTTATTGGTCTAGTGGTGAAGATTCTTGTTCTCTTAACTTCGAGTTGTAATCCATACTGAAGACTATCATCTTTGAACTTCATCAGTAAGTGCTTCTACTCCTCTTCCCTTGCAGCAAGCAAGGTGAGTCGCCTGCATATCTCAGGTTGTTCTCAAGTCTTCCTCCAATCCTGAAATCTCCAATTCAGCCATTCAAAACTCAAAACAACTCAATGCCATGGAAGTCAGGTCAATTCTGACTACAGCAACCCTGTAGGCCAGGGAAGAACCTCCCGGAAGGTTTCCAAGACTGTAATCTTTCTCACTTGGGATAGCTGGTGAATTCCAAGTGCCGTCCTATTGATTAGCAGTCATGCTTAACCAAGACCCTACCTGGATTCCAAGCGTGACCTAGCAGCCACAGTTTTCTTCCGAGACCAATGGGGTTGTTAGGTGTGAATTCTCGACCCACGGTGGTCCAGCAGACCTGCTCAGTATTCACCCAGGTGCAAAATCCATCAAGAGGATGCATTGTCATTACTTTTTTAATCATGTAACACACCCAGGTGTAGCAGCAACCCAACTTTCTAATATCTCCCTGGTTTTGATAAATATGTCACATTCCCTGATAACTCTTCCAAATCCTTTAATATCCCGCAGCTCAGTCCCTGATGTCTGGCTGTAACAAAATGTGTGAAGGGAGACCAAATGCCAATAAATTCTCCCTGTCTGCCTCAACTCAGCACATAATCAGCTCCAAGGTAAATGCATGGTAAGTCAGCTATGCGCTGGCGGGGTGGGGAAGAGGGTGGGATGAACCCCCTTTCAGTTTTGTCTTCTTATGGAGCTGACCAAAAGGACTTCTAATTTCAGTCTATTAGGAGAGTGAGAGTTAGGGTTTCCCCCTCACCCCCATTTTTTTCCTTTCCCTTTTTGTCCCTTTCCCCTTGGAAGATCAGCCTGCTCTGCTGTTCTGAAAGGGTTGTCTGCTTTATGCTTCACTCTCCACTCCATTAAATCACCTTTCCTCACATTAAATACAGGTCTTCAGGGTGGTCAGAGAGCTTCGCTCTGAGGGATGATGTTATAATGAGGACGACATGTATGAAATATCATTTTTCAGCTCAATCCCAGGCAGACCACGGGGAAGCATCAATGGGGAGGGGGAGAGGTGTACCTCACTTTAGACAAGAGTCAGGCTTCTGAGAGGGCAGTCTCAACCTGGATGGCTGCAGAAGGCTTCTTTACCTCAATCACTCATTCATTCAAACAGCTTGCTACTTACTTATTAAGTGCCAGGCCTGTGACTCTTTCAGTGAACAAAAGAGACAAAAATCCCTCTTCTGTCAAGAAGCTTCCATACACAGAGGCATTCAAACCCTTCCTGGGGAATGTGTTTAAAGTCCAATTTACATGAAAGCAGAGGAAGAGCCTGATGTGAGGGACTTCAGACACCCACACACACAAATCATCCAGGAGACACTATTCACTGGAGTTAAATAATTTTTGATTTTTTTCCCCATGAGCTCTCTTTTTTTTTTTCTTTCTGAGAGCAATTGTCCTTGGAAGCGATTAGCTGTTATCACTGTCTAACACCTTAGTGTGTATTTATTAATTGGCTCCTTTTCCTGCCTAGATAGGAGGGGCCTCCAGGGCTGCTAAAAGACAGAAAAATCCCCAAAAGGCAGCAACAAGAGATGCAGAAGACAATTGTGGCCCGTGTTTCTCATTTGAGTCTCTGGGGGGCCATTTGGTAAAGATGCAGATTACACACACACACTGCCCGCCGCTCCCACCCAATATGGCCCTACTAAATAAGGATCCTACCCCACCATCTGTCCGGGAGCCCCTGAACTGGCCCTTCCCATGAAACAAGCCAGGGCCATTGAAAGTGAATCTTTAGGCAAAAGACCAGTGACTTAGGATTTCCAAACCAGGATAAAGCCCATTTGCTAAGCACTTGCATATTAAAACCAAAAGGTTGATGCTTCAAACCCACCCACAGGTTCCTAAGAAAGCAGGCCTGCCAATCTGATACTGAAAGGTCACAGTCTTGAAAAGGATCCCTGGTGACATATTGTCCTGCTACCCATAAGGCCAGCAGTTCAAAACTACCAGCTGCTCTGAGAGAGAGAGCTGAGGCTTTCTACTGTAAAGATGTGTAGTCTCAGAAACCTACCAGGGCAATTATACTCCGTTGCCATGAGTCAGAATTGACTCAATGGCAGTAAGTGAGTGGATGGGCTGGAATTGATTTACACCAACTAACACCAAGAACAACTATTTTGGGCGGCAGTGCCATTCTTCTCCTTTATCTAGCATCTGAACTCTCAGCGTCATTAACAATTTAGACAACAGACAAATAATAATAAACTACAGAAGGATAAAGAAAAGCTAACGAAGTTACTTCTGTTTGAGGTTTAGTTGTGTTTTTAGCAAAAAATATGAAATATGAAGGGACTTGCTGAAATTAAATATAAACCTATTTTGCAACCCCAAGTCTTTCTTGCC
The DNA here is from genome assembly GCF_050624435.1 of Tenrec ecaudatus. Taxonomy (NCBI): domain Eukaryota; kingdom Metazoa; phylum Chordata; class Mammalia; order Afrosoricida; family Tenrecidae; genus Tenrec; species Tenrec ecaudatus. Next base: position 17,642 of record NW_027458856.1, read on the forward strand.
AAAAAATAATGTCTCACAATAGGAATGGCCTCTGCACTGCCAAGAAAGCATGGCTTCTGTGTTGGATAAGATCAAGATAGCTATAATACCCTGTATTGAGATCACAAAAGAATGTAATGCAGTGCCTTGTAGACAGTCTCATGTACATACACAAAATATTTTCTAAGAGTCTTCAGGAGGCTGTGCTACAGCCTAAGTAGGCTGAATTGCAGCCTAAAACAGAGAGAGATCCATCTCAAAGAGATGTGGGGATAGGCTTTCATAAAATGGAGTGCATCATGTAATCCAATGCAAGGGAAACCCAGTAAGTTTGGGAAGGAACTGCATTGGCTTGGACTAAACAGCCAGAGATTGTGCCACATAAAAAGAAGGAAGACAATTGATAAAGCAACCCAGACATTATTGTGGAAAAGGAAAAGAGATTAGAAGACAATCAAAAGCTACAAGGAACCTCTCTCAGGGAGAATGTCCTGTGGCTTCAACTTGTGTGCTCTGGGGGATATTTGGCAGTCACATATAAAATTGTGTATTCAATTTAATCCCTTTAAGGGATTTATTCATGGGCCGTCACCCCAACTATCCTGACAAAAAAATCTATCTTGAAAATCACCCTGCAGTGAGGAAGTTAAAGGTAAGAACATGGTACGATCACATGGAGGAAAATTGGGGAGCCAATGCAACAGCAAGAACCAAGGCCCTAGACCTACGAACCAAAGCAAACCCGTCTTGCCCGGTCTTGCTGCCTTAGCAGCTTTGGTCAATGCCATGTGGAGCGGAGTTGAGCTGCCCTGGTCAAACCTTCCTCAAATTACAGAATTGTGAGCAAATAACACACTGAGTGGGATTGAAAGTCACTAGGCAGCAGTAGGTAAGTAAAACATATGGGTCTACTATTACCTATCTGTAAAAAGTCTTTGGCAACTGGTTTATGGAAGACCCAGGCCCTGATTACCTCCCATAAACGTGTATTCTTTATCATAGCCACGGACGCTCATGAAAACATGACAGTTGTGCTCAGGAGAGGAAAAGGCGGGATAAGAACTGAGAAAGACGGTCATGTGACCTGGATATTGCTCGAACACTCCATTCTCCTCGGTGTCTTGGAAGAAGTAGAGGGATGAGAACCTAAAGCTGTAAACATTGTGTGGATTAGAAACATGTTAAGTTTGGGGTGAGGGCAGAAGGTGCAGTTTTAGTCCTATAAAGAGTTCCAGTCTCTAAAACCCACATGGGGAGTGTTACCCTGTCCTGTAGGGTCACTGTGAGTCTAAAGGGATTCAACAGCAGTGAGGTTATTTGTTTTTAGATTCGTTGGCTGATTTGTTTCATGGCTGAGGAAAGTGGAACCCAGAGAGGTGAGATGCCTTGCCAAGGATATACAGTGAACGACTGGCAAAGCCAGGGTGGGAACCCAGGCCACCCACTCTGGAGTCTGGCCCTCCCCGACTTTTGACCCAGCCTCTCAGGAGCTCTGATTTATCACAAGTAATTTTCCCCGATGTATTTCGTCATCCTCAGTGTGTCCTTAGTCTAGAATCCCTGCTACGCGCTTTGCCCTTTACATGACATTGCTGGAATTGGAAATAGCAGTGACCTGCACTCTGACCTTCTTTTCTGTACCTAGCTACAAATGGACAGATTTTAAACAGTTCACAGTTTATCACCGGCCCATGTACCACCCTGGGAGCAGCATTAGGGTAGATAATAAATCACGAGTAGTCCTGCACAAGGAGATGGAGCCCTCGTGGCTGAGTGGTTACAAACACCAACCGCTCCAGGTGCAAAAAAGGCGCTTTTAATTCCAGTAAAGAGGTAACAACCTCAGAAACCCAGATGGGCAGTTCATTCCGCCTGTAGCCAACCTCACTGCATGTGTTTGTTAAGATGTTGGAGGACACAGTGGATTGAGGTGTGACAAATGCGCTGATGTTGGACTTGTAGACTTGGGCTGCACTGGTTTGGGATTTTTTCTCCATGTACTCTAATGTACTCAGACTAACCCAAGTAATATAAGAAAAGGCAAGACACAAATAAGCACCCGTTTCCGTTTAGGAAAGTCACTAAACAGTGAAAAGCTATTTTCCTCCATGCCATCTCTGGGTGACACAAACAGTTAAGTGCTCAATTCATAACTTAAACGATCATCTGAACCCATACCGTGGTACCTCAGAAGGCAGACCTGGTGGTTTGCTTTTGAACCCTCACAGAGCCTTGCAGCCCCTATCTCACAAGGTTCAGTTTGGCTCTGCACACCTGGTAGTTCCATGACTTGGAATCTACCCAACAGTAACAGTTTGGATGCAAGTATACTCAGTCCTGAGTTATGACCGGCCCCATCCTGACGATTCTGTCATGAGGCAGTTCTGACCGAAGTCAAATACCTCATGATACTAGCTTTTCTTTTCTTATTTTTTTCCACAGGTAGTTAAAAGACTTTATTAGGAAGGCTTTGAAGTCAAAAGTAACACTCTTGATAGAATTTTCTTTCATCCTTTAAGTCGGCTCTGCAAATATATAATCAGTGATTTAGCTGTAAGATCAAAGATACGTTAATTTATTTAAGATAAAATATATATTAGTTCTTAAACTTTATTCCATAAAGTACATATTTCCCTATAAATTCCCTACTTATACAAAAGAGGTAAAAAATAAAAACAAACACAAAATATAAAATCCCCAACAAAACAGTAACTGGGCATCTTTTTAAAAATTGTAAAAAACTAACAAGAGAAACTAATGTGTGTATTTGTTAATATTAAAAAAAGTGAAAAATCTCTGGATGGGGGACTCTCACCCCCTAGCTTTATATATCTCACCTTCATCAGTCTGTGGGGCTTGAATACTATGGATATAAACTTACAGCTACAATGGCATTAGAGGTGTGTGGTATAGCATGAGTGCATGCTACTTATGATAAACTTTCTAAAAACAGAAAGTGAAGCAGACGGTCATAATGCAGCTCATCATAAGTGTAATACAGCACAACTCAGAGATTGTGTTTTCTGGGTCTTTGAACTGATATGAGCCAATTGAGATGTGGGCTGATGAACTGAATGTGAAATTGACCTGTTTTTTAAAAGCTTGAATGATCTGGAGGTTAAATGGAATGGGGGAAAGTATGGTTTAAATCCTTGGAATAGTGATTTGGGGACCTTTCAGGAACCTGTTTCATGACGCCAATTTACTTCCAACACTGTGGATAGTGACACACATTCAATGAAGCAAGTGCTTGACTGCCAACTTTGAGCCGGCTCTATTACTGCCTACGCAGCCTCTACAGACATTTCCTTGCAAACTGGCATTATATTTTTTTAGCCAAGTAAGCGTCTAGTGGCTTATTTTTTCAATTTCCATAAACCACATTATTTAATAACAATTTTTAATCTCCACAAATGAAAATGTGGTTATAAAGTATAAACACCAGGGTTATTGGGTAAAAGGGACTGCAAGACACAGGGTACTAGGAAATTCAGAAGCCTAGGGATTTGGGTGGAAACACTAATTGAGGCACACTAAGACACCGCTTGACGTGGAATAGCCCTCATGTGGACCTACGACGTGTGATATCTAGGCAGTGAGCCCTCCTACTCAGTCACAATCACCGACTCCTCAGAACTGTTTTGGAGTCAGGGGAGACTGCATATAATGTCCCCAGAAAGGATCAGTGTCTAGGCTGGAGTCTGAACGCATCAATATATTAAAGATACTTGCTTCTGTTTGCATCACTTTTATCCCTATCATTCTTCTCATGCAGCCAAAACTCAGTCCCAGGCGGATGGCAACTACAGTAACCACACTGTTCTGTCTGACTTCTACGTTAGGACACATAGACCATCTGAATAAACCCTTTGATTCTGTGTCCCTCTCCTTCCCATAGACAAAAGTGCAGCCAGCACCAGACCTTAAACCTGCAGACTAAAGGTTTGTCAAAAGTCTAGAAAGAGCAGTCAATACCCTGAAAACCTAGCCTGCAGAAGAGAAGACACAGAATCAAAAGCTACAACTGAAAAAAAAAAAAAAAGCTCCAGGTGGGTGTCATTCAGACAACCAATTCCAATGAAAACACTTGAGCTTCTCACAGTGTAAAATTGCTTTTACTTCTATACTATTGTAATTCAAACAGTTTCCCATATCTCACCTCCAAATGTAACTCCAGCAGATTCAAGTATATTAAGGAAGAGGCAATTATTCTGGTGTTTTCTCCTCACCGATTATGGAGCATCAAACAGTTTTACTATTCTCAGCTCATGCCTTAGATTTTCAACTATTTGAATGTGAAGGAAATCTTAACATGCCGCGTTTCACTGGCTGCCTTCTGTGTTGCCTCACCCAGATTTACGTTTTTCATTTTGAGAGTGCCTCAACATGGTTTTTTTTTTGTTTGTTTTTTTTGGTCAAGGGGCATTGTCATTTTCCATCTTCAGATCCATATGGGAAATTTTACATCCTGCATGTTCCCGTATACAATAATTACATTAAACAATGGAGCTTTCTGTATCTTCCTGGTTTTCACAACAGGTTATGCTCACTCATATTGTTAGCTTATCATGCCAAATGTCCAAAATGCACAGGTGGTGTTAATTGAAGGGCGGAATGATTCATGCATTGGTCACTTTAGCATTGCAAGTTCTTGAGCATCTTGATTTTGAAATTCAGTAATGTGAGATGATGCCTTAGCCAGTTAAATGTTACTCCTTCCAAACTTCACGTACACTCAGACATATCTGAGCAGAAGCCACATTATCTACGTGAAACAGCTTTGGGTGCTCCCCAGCTATATGCAGATGCCCACCAAATATGAGATTATTTTGCTTTCTCTGACTTTGCTCTTAATAGCAGTCAGCCTCATTCCATCTCTTTTCTAGATGGTTGTGGATTCTGGGGGGCCTATGGCATAATGGTGGGCTTATGAGATTAAAAAGATCTTTTAGGGAAGTTTTCTTGATGTGCATTTAATATTTAATTACAACTCTCTTTTATACACGTGTGTCTGTGGATTTCAACATTTCAGTGAACAGATTAGCACATTCCCATAGCGGAGTGAACCTCCCTTCCGTCATCTGGTCCCAAGTATTCTTGATATTGGTCAGGAGTGTTACCTGGAGTTGTCTCAGCAGGCTTCCTGCCATGGGCATTAGAGCTACCACAGTGGTCAGCACAGCAGTTCTCGCTGACCAGGCACTGCAGTCCTTATCCAGGCTCCTGTCCTCACTTCTTTCTTCACTTGGTCCAGAGCTGATGGGTCCTTAGCACTCCTGCAGGTCAGCTTTCTCCCTGAGGTTAGTTTTATGTCTGGACTCACACTGACTCTCCCTCACTGTGAAAAACTTTGGAGGTAGAGAGTGCTACAACTTGAAGACAATCTGAATTGGGTACAGTGGAAGGAAGTATGATCTATAGATATAGATAATTATATAGATATTATATTGAGATATATTCCGCAATAAAATACTGATTAAGAAAGAAATCTGCCTGAAAGACAATGAAGGTATTGAACAGAGTGTAGGCTTCACTCTTTCCACATGAAGAGAAAGATACTTAAAGCAGACTTCTATTCAAAATAATTGAAGCAAGAAAGTAAAAGTTATTTGTCCCATGTAAAGGAGGGAATTGTCAAGTCAATTCTTTTTGATGGGTGTCTGTGATGTGTGTGATAGGAAAGCTTACAGCTGTTGGCAATTGTTGAACATGATGATAATCTAAGGCCACTGAGTCATTCATGAAAAGAATTGTTGAAAATTTATTTTGTTGCCTATACATGTACCATGAGAAAAATAAATTAAAAATGAAAGATAATTTCTTCATGCATAATCAGAAACTGATGGAAAGTTTTGCTGGTACAACACTTCAAAACACTAGCTAAAATATTGAGCTGGAAAAGAAATTATGATATAAGCCAGAAATTTGAAATTTAAAAATTGTTAGCAATGGAATAGTCTTTATTTAATATTTAATTATTTTCTCATTTTTTTTCTCCAAAACCATTTTATTTGGTGCTTATAATCATATCAATTCTTAGTTTAAGTGCATCAAGCAGCATTGAACAATTGTTACCAGAATCAGTTTCAAAACACCCCCTTCCTTCTTGAACTCCTTGGCATTAGCTCCCTTTTATCCCCGCCACGCCCTACTGTAGGCCCCAGAATCTCTTATTCTCTTTGCTATCTCGATGTGTTCATCAATTCTGGGTGTCATCTAATGTAAAACAGATAAACAAAGAACAAAATTTCAAGAATGTTACCGCCCATGACAAAAATACATCTGAGATAAACCCAAATAGGAATTGGAAATTGAAGAAGCAGGCAGTCCAAGTGCAGTCTGCTGCCCTTCCCCAGAGTCCATCACAGACCCAGGTGTGCTTAGGACCAAATGTGTCAGGCTGACTACTGGAATGTGATGACCTTGCTGTCTGACTGCCTTTCCCAAGGCTTCTGGATCTAAAAATACTCTTTAGTAGCTGGCATCCTACAACATACCTACCTTCTTCTGAACATAAGCCAACATTCCCCAAACTGATTGTTACATAAATTACATGGAATATACAAAACAACAACAACAAAACCATATCACTGCCTTCCAGTAGATTCCACCGTATAGCACAGCCTTCCAGTAGATTCCACCTTATAGCACAACCTTATTTCTCTATCTCTGCTGTTGAGGAGGGAACACTGTTCTTCACTTTCAGCACAAAGGAGGGATGCTTGAAAACCTCCATTCCTGCACTGGCCACAGTGTGAAACCACTGGGTGTGGAGACTGGTGCCCATTCCTGATGATGAGCCGGCTCTGTCTCTTCTCTCTGTGAGAAAACTATTGCATCCAATGCCTGTGAATAAGGTGTGCTTTTTCTGGTGACCTCAGACATTGGTTGAACGGAAATATTCTGTTAAGTCGTCCTTACACTATAAAAGAAGGGGAAAATGCAAATGGATGGAAGAATAAGGTTATTTTTATCAAGCTATTTTGTAAATTGAAGCACAACCAGAAAAAATATCTTTAAAAGGAAAACCATGAACATGTTAATAAATATAAACAATATCATAAATGATGTCACAGAAAAGATGAGATTATTAACCTAAAAACACAATGTAGGAAATTCTATGAAGACCATGGTAATGGGAAAAAGAACAATTCCTGACAATAGTATTAAATATGTTTAAACAAAATACAGAAAATAAACTAATGGACATAAGCAACCAAAATAAGATTCAAATTGGAAACACAATTAACGTAACTCACTGGCACTGACTCATAGTGACTGTCTAGAGTAGAGTAAATCTGCCTCTTAGAGTTTTAGGCACTGTAAAACTTTTTTAATTGAGAAATTGGCAATTTTATTATGAAATATATAATAGATGATATTATATCGATGTTAGATTTCTTATTTAATTTTCAATATTATTTTGTTAAAATAATTTTTGAAAGTATTCAAAATAAAAATATTTTAAAACATTTTTTCAAAACTAATATGTTTTAACATTTTATTTCTTTCAAACAAAAACCCTTTTATTAAGACCTAATCCAGACATCATCCCATTCTACAGTTAAATTGTATCCAGCAGTGTTTTAGAGTTAGAAAACATGTTTTTTTCCTTCTTCAACTCCTATTAACTCCCCCATCTCTCTTGCTGAAACCCCCAGGAACCCTTATTCTGTGGAGTCACCCACCCTGTGCTTCATACATTAAGAAACATATAAAAATATATGAGGATCAAAAGTGCTACCAACAATAACAAAACACAGCAGAAATAATCCCTTAAATTTGTAAAAATCACATAAAATGTTAAAACCCAGATTCAGCACAAAATTCATAAAAGGAGAGATCAAGTGAAAAGTTTTAACCATCAAAGTCAGATGTGTCACTCTGAAATTCTATAGTCATCTCTCCAATACTCTCTGATCACCAGCTTTTTCCACCCCTCAGTTACGGTCAGAGGGAAATCACAGGAGGTGTATTCCCTGTGGAGATCCTGCAAATGTATTTTGAGCTTCCACTGTCATCCATGGCCTTCTGCATGCCAGAATCTCACAAGTTAAGCTCTGATACTATTTAAAAATTTTTGTTTTTTAAGCTCTGATACTATTGGCTTCTTTGGATTTGGATTATATAATTTACATTCCTTGTAAATCTTTTTAAAGCTTCATCTGTCTCCCTTGGAGTGGCTGATGCTTTTGAACTGCTTACCTTGTACTTAGCATCCCAATGTGAAATCCACTATGCCACCAGGGTAGTGGAGTTGTAAATAACCTTTATTTGCATATATTATATATTAGTTATTTATTATACTTTGTTCTCCTGATTGAAAAACATATAGCTGTAATTTAATTAGGACTGGTACATTTATTACATTTTAAATGTTAAATAATTTTAAAATTATTTAACATTTAAAATTTTAAAAAACGGTTTCGGGTTATTTTAGGTAATTACACTTAGCTGACCATTCTGCACCTCAGGCCATCAAAGATGCTGGGTGTTTTTGAGTCACTTTTACTCATGAAGACTTACAGCAAATAAGTAAACTTCCAAGTCCTGAACCATCCTCACTTGCTCTTAAGTTTGATACCATTTTTGCAGCCACTCTGTCTGTGCTTCTAACTGAGCGTTTTCCTCTGTTTTGCTGACACTCTACCAAACAGGATGTCCTTTCTCTAGGAACCAGTTCCCCTGATCACAGATTCAAAATACGTGTGAAGTCACACTATTCTCAGTTCTAAAAAGCATTCTGAGATATGAGTGTGGAATGTCCTCCTCTTATGACACATTTGCTTTCTTTTGGAAATCAAAGTTTTCATTCCAACAAGCGTTCACTTCCTTGGGACTCCAATGAGTAATCTTACAAAGGAGTCCGCGAACCAGACAGCTCATTCCAGTTCACCTGTTCCCCTCTGTGCCTGGAACACTTGTTTTTGCATCAAGGGAGACAGTGGAGAGCAAGCATTATGAAGGATATGCCACAAGTTTAGCCCCAGAAGTCACCCATTTATTTTCTCAGACTTAGAGATCTTTAGTCAATTATCACACACAGTGCACAGGGAGCATTGTAGAAAGAACTCCAGAGGCCTGCCCGGGCTGTAATAGATCAGCGAGCTCAGGACATTTGAAATCATGCTTTGCACTCATGAATCTGTGCATGCCTGTATTTCATTGTCAACAGATTTTGAGTAACAGATAGGATGAGAATGACCATGATAATCAGTTTGTAGAGAAGGAAAATCGGTCATACAAGATGAGTATGAAGGATCAGAGTAACTTTAATATTTGTTCCTCCGTTCAAGTATGCAGGGAGGAAATTAAAAAGCCTGTAAATTTAGAGGTGAGTGGAGAGAAAAAAAAATTGTCCCTGGTGTGGCTGAGAGGTAAGAGAGGAAACCCTCATTCAACAGGAAATCCTCCCTGTCATTCATGTGTCTGTCTAGGACTGGGTGTGTGTGTTCAGTGGGTCCTGCACGCCCCCTGCTGCCCAATGTGTTCCCTGCAGGGGAGGCTTGTGTCGGCTCACACTGACTTCCCTCACTGTTCCTTGCACAGTAATACATGGCGGTGTCCTTAGCAGTCACGGAGCTCAGCTGCAGGGAGAACTGATTCCTCCATGTGTCTCTGGTGATGGAAAGTCGGCTCAGGAATGACGGGTTATACTCTGTACCACCATCATAATCTCTGTATCTCATCCACCACAGTCCTTTCTCTCAGGTGTGGCAGATCCAGTTCCAGTCGTAACCAATGCTGGTGATGGAGACACCAGAGACAGTGCAGGTGAGGGACAGCTTCTGGGAGAGTTTCACCAGTGCTGGCCCTGACTCCTGAGGCGGCACCTGGGACAGGACGCCTGTAAATAAAAATAATTGGAATATGTCAGTCACTTGCAGTTACAACCATCGTCATAGAATCAACACTGATATATGAGACCCTCAGGTTGGGGAACTGTCACCAGGCACAGAACTCACAGAAATGGCATCTTTAGACCACAGTTCTGCTTTCCCAAGGGACCCACAGCCCTGTCAGAAGAGAACTGATAGCTTTCAGTACCCAAGGCTGGGATTTTAACCTAGTGCCTGCAGAATGACTTGCATAGGAGGGAACCCTGTGTTTATCAATAGAGGTTCTTTTGTTTCTTCTGAGGCCATTGTAGGGTAATTCTTCTTTTGAACTTATTTGTGTGTTAGGCTGCAATGAGAGATCTCTTTTCCTAAGAGGTGTGTGTGAATGGCCAAAGGAAAACCCAGCATTTCTGAGCCCAGTGTTCTCTCCCTCCAGCCTTCATTGCTCCTGCCCTGACTGAGGCTCCCGTATATCCTGTGTGTCGAGGACTGGACAGTATGGAATTATCCTGTGTGTCGAGGACTGGGCAGTATGGAGTTCCTTGAAACCATCAGGTCCACCCGAGAGTATCATCATTGCCCCACACTCTCCAACACCCATGTCTTCTTTAGACACTGATGCTGTGAGGCAGAACTATGGGCTGTCACTCTACGTGCCAAAGCCTCTCTCGACCCTTACAGGAAGTTGGAAGCTGCTTAAGGCTAAAGGGCATGCTCACATTCAGGTCTTTGTGAGAGGAAGCCGGCACACCTGGTTGAGACGCCATCTAGGTCAGATGGGCTTGATTCAGCCAATGGGTTTAACCAGTATGGTCGACCACGCCTCCCAACTGGGGCCCTGAAAATGCCAAAAACTTTGAGACTACGCCTCTCTCCCAGCAGACACTCTGCAGTTCAGTGCCTCCCGGCACTTAATAATTTAAGTATAAATTATTTCAGGAATTGTAAAATCATGCTTTGTTTTGAGTTGTTTTCTCTTCAAAAGATATTTGGCGTCAGATGTGCACACATACAGTTTCAACCAACTGGCATTTGGGGAAAAATACAACAGTGGAGAGAAACGGAATGTGTTGAAAGAAGCACATTGAGGGCAGAATTTAATGACATTGAGAGAACACTGGGCCTTCTGGGATTGATTTCAACTTATCCCAAGTTTGATGTGTTTCTCCCTGTCTTCTCAGGAAGAACGATGGATTTTCATTTTCAGGGCAGGAAAATAAGAGATATTTGAACTGTCCTTCCGGAGGAGTTCCCGGAGAGGCTCTCGGCTTGGGTAAATTGGCAAAGTCTAGACACAAGAGGAAACAAGCACTCAGCACCCCTGTCCTTGCTCCCATGGCAAAAACTGTGTCCCCTGTACCCTGAGCTCCCTCTGCTACCCTCTTGGTCTCCTGACGCTTGAGATGTTTGTCCACGTTCCTTTCACCGTGCCTCCTGGTACTTTTCCCACATAATACATGCCAGTGTCTCCAGGTTTCAGATTATTGCTAAAACATGCTTAGCTGGCTGAGCTATCATGGTTGCAGTGTGTTGATTTTGAAGACGGGGCTGTTGCTAAAATTGTCATCACTAGGCTTCTTTGCCACATAACACACGCTTTGTTTCCCAGAGCCTGATAGATCTAGAAACTTGCTATCTGCAGACATGGCAGTGAGACATAGCCCTCTGAGAAAGCTTTCTGAGCCCATCACTGGTCTGTAGCAGCTCTACCTGCACTATTACACCTAGGAGTACAGAGGAGATCTAATTTAAAAGAGTTCTAAGATGAAAAGCACTGTGTTTGATGTTCAAGGTGCTCACAGGGTAAGACATCCATGTCACCAAGAAGAATCCAGAAGGGTATCACCGCCACAGGTATCTCTGATCAACATGGGAAGAATATGAGTTTGAGTTGTGCTGCCATATTTTACACTGCAGGTGATCCACGTGTGCTGTGTTTGTGGAAGCAGAAGGTTGGCTCCGAGTAGGAAAGGCTGAGCAATGGCCCCTGGAGGGGATGTTCCTGACCCGCGTTCTGTGATTCAATCTCTCCTCTTCATCATTCACACTGACTGTGGACAAACAAGTCCTCCCTGAAAACCATGGGCAGTTTGGTAGAAATGCACGTGGTTGGCCTGAGCTGTGAGCCACAATGATGGAAATTCCCGAGGATGCCATTTTCCTTGGTGACCTTCTTTCTTGGTAGCTCCATCCTATCCTAAGGACAAGGTTAGTCTATGAGAGATTCAGGCTATTGGGTAAAGTGAGGGTAAAATGATGACTATTTCTGAGCATCCACTTCTCTTAAAAAATAACAAAATGACATTTTATTGATAATTTATCCACATAATATACAATTCAGTAATTCAACCATATCAAAAGGGTTGTATAATCCTTACCACAATCAATTTTACATTATTTTCTCCCCCATAATCATTATCATTTATGTAACTTTTTATTTTGCAAAAATATACACAAGAAAGCAGTTACCAATTCAACAACTTCTACATGTGTGCTTCGGTGCCACTGACCATTCTTTTTATGTTGTACAACTATTATTTTTATTCTTCTGTGAATTGCTACACACCCATTAAAATGAATTCACTGTCCCCTAAGCAAAAATTCTTCCTCCTTCACGCACAGTAAAAAGTTTGGTTTCTTTTTAAAAATAATTTTCTTGATATAATTTTCACACTTCCCTTGTTAAACCAGACCTAAAAAGAGTTCCGTATGCATCATCACAATCAGCTCTAATGTTTCCTCCTGCCTCCCGCACCCTCTGATCACTCCCCAATTACCTTCTCCCTCCCCTTCCAGATAAACCATTGCCTCAGTGGTTGTCTTTATGTATCCACTTCTTCTGTGCTCCAAACAGGAAACAAATAACAGAAACTATAAACAAATACAGAAAGATAGAATAATAGCGCTGGAGGCTCAGGGAATCCAGGGTGGACGATACCTTCAGGACCAGGGGCGTGAGGGGCGAGGCTGGGAGAGTGGAGGGTGAGTGGGTTGGAAAGGGGGAACTAATTAAAAGGATCCACATGTGACCTCCTCCCTGAGAGATGGACTGCAGAGAAGGCGGGGAAGGGAGACTCCGGATAGGGCAAGATATAACAAAATAACAATCTGTGGATTATCAAGGGCTCATGAGGGAGGGGGCAGCAGGGACGGAGGGGAAGAAAAAGAGGACCTGATGCAGAGGGCTTAAGTGGAGAGCAAATGCTTTGAGAGTGATCAGGGAAAAGAATGTACGGATGTGCTTTATACAATTGATGCATGTATATGTGTGGATTGAGATAAGAGTTGTATGAGCCCCTAATAAAATGTACAAAAAAGAAAGAAAATGATTAGGGCAAAGAATATACAGATGTACTTTATACAATTGATGTATGTATATGCATGGATTGTGATAAGAGTTGTATGAGCCCCTAATAAAATATTTTAAAAATAAATAAATAAAGCATACAAAAAAGGGGGGAGCACCCACTTCTCTTCTCATTTCGTCCTCCTCATCTACCTTGGTGGTTGTGGAGTCTCACCTGTCACTTTCCAGGTACTCGATAGAAGTGCCCATGGTTTGTGACAAGATTTAGCTAGATCAGTGCTCTAGGTGATCTTATTCTGAGGACAGGATCTTATAACATGGCTCTGCACAATCCTCGCCTTCATGGGGAGATCACTAAAGATAAGGGCATTAGAGCAAAGTGTGGTGAAGAAAGCAAATGGCGCAAGGCTATCGATTATCTGGGGTCTTAAAGGTCTTGTCATCAAACAAGCACCAGTCTAACTGAGGCGTCAAGTAAGTCCACACTGAAGAAGCACATCAGCCTGTGTGATCCAAAGATGGTGACAACAAAATACAAATATGATGAAGGGAAAAGTTTCAGAGCTACAATTGTGAACCTCCAATTTGTTAAAGGCTAAGTGGACAGTGGGAACTCAAAGTCCATCTGGAGAATATCTAGTCATATTAGGCATTTGGCAGATCCTCTTGACAAGCTTTATTATCAGACAGAGATGACTGCAAACTTGATCATAGTGGATCAGACCATGGCATAATATGATACTTGGTCAGTTGACCTACCTCTTGACCCAACCTGAATTTGCTCTAGGGTCAAGTATTTCTCACTTGTTCTACAACAGATCCCCACCCACCTCTGGACTTTAAAATACTGAAGGTGAACTTTCCTTTCTTACTCTTTACTTTCATTTTTATAATGTTTTTATTCTCTTCCTGCTGTTTTGTTTTTGTGTTTTATTGTTTCTATGTGTTTTATTGTTTGTATTGGGTTTCCAAGTGTGTTAAGCACAGAAGGAGTGGATACTTAGAGACAATAACTGATACATTGGTCTGGGGCATGTGGGGAGCAAAGGAGTCAGGAGGGTGAGGGGATTTGGGGAGCAAGCAATGAATGCAAGAGGGGGAGGGAACATAAGAATTTGTTATGATATAGGTATATATATATTTACAATTCTTTTAAAAAGTGATTTAACTATGCAAGTGTATTACATGTGAATATTATATTAAAAACCCCTACATTAAAAGCCATCAAGAAGGCAAGGCCCAGGATGATGTAGAATAGCTGCTGCTTCAGAGAGGGGTTCCTGCATAACCGAGGATGAGGCTCCCAAACCCAGTCCCAATGCCGGCTCCAGAGACACCACTCCAACTGTTCCAGTCCCGGCTCCAATGAGCTTGGCTGCTATGTCAATGTCCCTTGAGATGGTGCTGACTAGAAGCTTCGACAAGGGATCAGTGAGGTCAGGGAATGTGGGACTCTCGAGCTGATGAAGTGCTCATCTGTCAGTGTCTCCAGTTATTTCGGCACCTACACAGACAAGGGTCGAGTCAACAACTGGGAGGTGTTCCTGACCAGGGAAAGGGTGGAGATGAATTTGGTGCAGGCATACACTTTCAGGGGATGAGGAGTAGTGTCAGGGGAGTTGCTCTTGGTGCAGAGAAGATAGACAGCTCTACACCTATTCTTGATATGACTGAATTATTGAATTGAAGCATATGTACATGAAGTTCCAATAAAATTGTTTTAAGGAAGAATGTTGTCTGTTACTTATGCAGACCTTCAGATAGGGCTTTGGTTAACAGGCTCATGGCCAAGAGTCTCTCTTTGTGAATAAAATTCTATCAGCACACGGCTATGTCCTTCTCTACTGCTTGCTGCTATTTTCACACTCCATCAGTTGGGTTCAGTAATAGTCTCCAAGAGTATATGACCAGTGGAATCATAAAGTATGATTTTCAGGCCTTTTTCAAAAAAGAAATTTGCTGATCCTTGATCTAGGGGAAGAGTCAGGAAGAAAAACAGCAAGACTTTCGGAAATATATAATTTTAAACTATAATGATTATTTGACAGAATATAATATTTTAAAATTTTCACTTGAATGGATAGGTAAGAACTACCTACCATGGTTGTACAGTGGTGACTTGCCCAGTAGTTAAATAAAAAGTCAATCATTCAGACCCAGCAACTGCTCTGTGGGAGAAATTTTTGGTAGAATAACCTCATAAGGAACTACAGGCTTGGTATCCTTATATGAGAAGTTCTCATCTGTCCTATAGGATTACTAGGAGTTGGAAATGATCAGTTTTAGCAGACTTTTAGTTTGGGTGAAAAGCAACTTTTTTCAATATATTATACTTGAATAAATGACACCAATTTTCAAACCACCAACTTTACAGCCATTAGTTGAGTCCTTAACAGTTAGCACTACCCAGGAACTTCACTGAGTCTGCCTGAAAGCTATTCGACTGTGGCAGTTAAGTGATTTCCTGTCAACTTGCAAAGGAATGAACTCTAGCCTGTCAATCAGTTTGCAGCTAAATGACCTAATTTGGAGGTGCAAATAAGATAAACATCTCACTAGAGGCCACATACATTCTCTCCATGCGAGGCATTCCTGTTCACAAGTCACATGGAGCTACGCAAATAGCAGCCAGAGCCTTGGAGCTGGAGGAGTCCCATGGAAACCCATGTTAGCACTAAGATGCTTTCAAGGCCACTGGATCCACAAGACCTTCCACCCACTAACTAGCCTGTGATCTGCCTGTACTCAGCGTTGTTGCATATGTTGCATGAATCGAGAGGAATTTACAGATTGGTGTCAGACATATGGACTACTATTGGACTTATAAGTTTGATCTGTCCTGGGCTGGTATGCTTTCTCAATTTACAATTGCTGCTTCTACAAAGCTCTTTCTATACACATAGAAGTGCCTATGAATTGATTTCTACAATCCACCCAGACTAACATACTGACCTCAAGACATATGCTGATCACCCCTGACAGAGTAATATACACTCCCTGTAGAACAAGCTCATTTGTTTGTTTTCCTCTCCAACAGAATGTTTTCTCTTCTTACAACTTTGAATCCACAAATATTAAGGGTAGGCACTGAATCATAAACAATATAGATTCCAAGTGGGAAACTATGAGATGAAGAACCCTGGATCAAAGTAAGAAACCTGACTTGAAACTCCCTCTCCAAATGCTCCAGAGTCAGAATGCTTCCTTCTTTTCAGGCCCTTACAGCACCCTACAATACACAGCTCCCTCCCTGCATGGGCGGTTCGTATCTGTACTCACACTGACTTCCCTCCGTGTGTCTTACCCACCGTAATACATGGAATTGTGATTGACTTTTAGACTGTCCATTCGCTGATACAGTGTGTTCTTGGCAATGTTTCTAGAGATGGTACACCAGCCTTCACGGAATCTACATAATATGCGATAGCAACAGTACTAATATGTGAAACCCACTGTAGGCCTGGAGCATGACTGATACAGGTCACAGCAGTGCTACTGAAAGTGAATCCAGAGATTGCACAAAAGAATCTCAAAGACATCTTAAGCTCCCTCAAGTCTCCTTCAGACCCAGCCGGTTGCACATTAGTGTTGACACTTGCAAACACAGAATATGCTGGTCATGAAAACCATGACATATTTCCAGTCTCCTGCTCCACACACTAGCTCTCAATAAAATGACTTGTTAAAATACCTGAGTGAGACAAGTCTGTGTTCATACAAACTACTGAATGGGCTTACCTGGGGACTCTGGTACTGAGGATCTTTTCCCAGAGCTGTATGGTTGGGAATGGTGTGGATTTTATTAGCAGAAGGGGGGGGGGGCGGTATTTGCATATCTTCCTAATATACAGTGGCAACTATGGCTGAATATTTTCAAAATGCTCACTGTTCCACCTTAAACGTAAATGAGTCTCCCAGAAGGATTCATTGGGATTATTACTTGGAAATGGTTCCTTATTATGTGATTGCGATACACAGAATACAGTCCTGTTCATATTGTTTCATACACAATAAGCGATTTATATATAGCTGATTTAAGACAGTATGTATGCTCATTTGCTTAACATATTTCACTCAATTTATTTCATTTATGTGGCAATCGACCCATAAGTTTATATCTAGTCAGCATGAATTGATTTTAATGCTTAACATCTTAGAGAAGGAACACGCATATACTACAATTTATCTCTTTTTAGACATTTAGGTTATTTCTCATTTCTGGTTTTATAATGAAAGTTACTATTTGGGTTGAAATAAAAGAGAAGAGAAAAAAGCATTCACATTAATATTACAAGAAATCACAGTAACAGACATGGCCTTACAGTAAACTTTTCTTCAACACAATTGTAATATTAACAATAAATATCATATTTTTAGTGAGAGCGTTCCCATTAGGACAGAAACACACCAAAGTCTTAACTTTGCTAGAGAAGATGACTTAGATGACATTGGAACTGCATAAAGATTTTTCTAAAATATTTAATAGTTTAAAGCCTCTTGTGTCAAAGTCAATAGGATCTCCCAGAAGCACAGACTTACGACAATACTTGTTTTATTGCAGAACAGAGAGTATATTGTAGGACAACAGTTGCTAAAGGATGGTTTTGGGTCCAGAAGCCCTGGGAAAGGTAGTCAATCTGCAAGATCTTCACGTTCAAGTAGCCAGGATCCCACATTTGGTCCTAAAATAATAGTAGAATTTCCAATTCTACTTTCACATCCCTTGTCCTTTGGTTAATCTCTTCATTTTTTCATATGCTATAATTATATAATAATGTATGGCTAGTACTCTTGTTTTAAGAGTGATTTTAGTGCAATTAAACAAATAATATATTGAATATAGACTTTACTTATTCCATTGATAATACTGTTCATATTTCAAGGCTCTGAATTATATGAAAATCACTTTTCCTTTTCAATATTTTAAAGTGTAATTTGAAATGTTGCTGTACCCACAGATTTCCATCAGTTGTGCCCGGCTATCAAAAGAGATAGTTACTGGGGTCTTAAAGGCTTGAAGATAAACAAGCGGCCATCTAGCTCAGAAGCAACAAAGCCCACATGGAAGAACACACCAGCCTGTGTGATCACGTGGTCCCGAAGGGATCAGTTATCAGGCATCAAAGAACAAAAAAATCATATCATTGGCTGCACATCTCCATGATACGATCGCCGAAGACAAACGGGTGCATAAGCAAATGTGGTGAAGAAAGATGATGGTGCCCAGCTATCAAAAGAGATAGTGTCTGAGGTCTTAAAGGCTTGAAGGTGAACAAGCGGCCATCTAGCTCAGAAGCAACAAAGCCCACATGGAAGAAGCACACCTGCCCGTGCGATCACGAGGTGTCAAATGGACCAGGTATAAGGCATCATGCAAAAAATATATATATATACCATAGTCAATGAAGGGGGAAGTGCAGAGTGGATACCCAAAGCCCATTTGTCGGCCACTGGAGATCCCCTCACAGAATGGGTTAAGGAGAGGAGATGGGTGAGTCAGGGTGCGATGTAGTACCGATGAAGAATGCAGCTTACCTCCAGATGCTGGATGCTTCCTCCCCCCAACTACCATGATCTGAATTCTAACTTGCAGGACTGGATAGGGCAGAGGTTGCACACTGGTGCATATGGTAGCTGGAGGCACAGGGAATCCAGGGTGGATGATATCTTCAGGAACAGGGATGTGAGGGGCGACACTAGGAGAGTAGAGGATGAGTGGGTTGGAAAGGGTGAACCGATTACAAGCATCCACATGTGACCTTCTCCCTGGGAGACAGACAGCAGAGAAGGGGGGAAGGGAGACTCCGGATAGGGCAAGATATGACAAAATAACAATCTATAAATTATCAAGGGCTCATGAGGGAGGGGGGAGTGGGGAGGGAGGGGAAAAAAAGAGGACTTGATACAAAGGACTTAAGTGGAGAGCAAATGCTTTGAAAATGATTAGGGCAAAGAATGTACGGATGTGCTTTATACAATTGATGTATGTATATGTATGGATTGTGATAAGAGTTGTATGAGCCCCTAATAAAATGTGAAAAAAAAGATTTCCATCAGTTTCTGACGATGTGTGAACAAATATATCTGTCATTTATTTAAAATTTTTCTCATTGCACATATATATTCAAAAATATTTTCAACATACGTTTCATGCATAATTCAGTGGCATGAGATTTATCATTGCTTCAACGATTACCAACATCTGTTAATTTCCTGTCACCCTTAACAGAAATTGCGGAAAGAACTCCGACTTAACCCTTCCACACTACCATGGAATAAATTACTCTATCAATTTCTTGTTTCACATGTTTTGAATAGAATTCTGATTTAAGTACTTTTCCTCTTCCTCTGGAAAGAAAGCAACCTAAACTCTGTTCATTGCCCCATTGTCTTTAAGCCAGATTTTTGAAATCAGTATTTTATTGTGGCATATCTCTCTATCTCAATCTCTATATAAACATCTATAGATCATACTTCCTGACACTGGAAACAATTCATAGAGCTTGAAACTTGTAGCACTCTCTACATCCAAAGCTGTTCACCGTGAGGGAGAGTCAGTGTGAGACCAAACATAAAACAAAACTCCGGGAGAAAGCTATCTGCAGGCATGCTAAGGACCCATCAGCTCTGGACCAAGTGAAGAAAGAAGTGAGGACAGGAGCCTGGATAAGGACTGCAGTGCCTGGTCAGCTAGAACTGCTGCGCTGACCACTATGTTAGCTCTACTGCCCATGGCAGGAAACCTGCTGAGACAACTCCAGGTAACACTCCTGACAATAGTCTGAACACTTAGGGCCAGAGAAAATGTTGATGTGCGACCCACAGAAGTTGGAAGACAGTGTAAGCCCAGCAAACACCTCTCCTGTATGTGATGGGATGCTGTCAACAGGGGGTTCTCAGAATACATTGACCCAAAACCCACCCCGGGTACTAATTCATGGGTGGAAAACTGAGCTTCTTATTTCTGTGGTTTCTTTTAGCCTCACAAATAGCCCTGCTGTTAGGAAACCTTTTCATTCCAACTCTAAATATAGAAAATAACATTGAAGTATTTTTTACCTCTTTCCAAATATTGTAAAATGTATTGGGGGGAAGAAGAATTTGGGATGATATCCACTTTTTCCCCTGTGTGTTCAGATGTACAAAAAGATTCAGGTTGACCTGGTCTTGATTCCAAAGCATGGTGAGGATAAAGATTGTCTTGAATTTCAATAGATCATTTGGGTACTTTTGATGGGAATGCACATGAAGTTACATTGAACATGAATTCTGCACAGATATTCATGTGATTGGTACAGTGAAGACCTCAGAGAGAAGACTGTGTTCTCCCAAGGACTCCACCAGCATCACTTTAATAGTCTGAGTCCCAGAGCTACAAGCTCCATTCAACCCTTTCCACCTTTAAATACAAGTGCACCTACCACATGCAAATACCAGTCCCATAAAATCACAGCATGCATGTACTTAAATTCATATTCCTTCGCAAACTGGAGAGTATTTTCTGGGTGTAACGATTCTTATCCACATGATCATGAATTGTGTGTGGGTTTTCCTCTTTCTGGTGGCGACGCCGGAAGGTAAGTGCTTCAGGGATTCACACATGAAGTCTGGGGATGCAGCATCTGACCACATGACTCACTGTGTTTCTCTTTATCCCCAGGTGTCCTGGCCCAGGTGCAGGTACTGGAGTCAGGCCCTGGACTGGTGAAGCCCTCACAGACCTTGTCTCTTACCTGTGCCGTCTCTGGATTCTCTTTAACCAGCAATAATATGCACTGGATTCGCCAGGTTCCAGGAAAGGGACTGAAATGGGTTGGGGTGATGTGGAGTAATAGGAGCACAGACTATAATCCAGCTCTGCAGTCCCGAGTCAGCATCACCAGGGACACCTCCAAGGGCGAAGTTTATTTAAAACTGAGCTCCGTGAATCCTGAGGACACAGCTATGTATTACTGTGCTAGAGACACAGTGATGGGAATTCAGTGTGAGCCCAAACACAAACCTTAGTACATCAGGCATGGTTTCAGCAGATGTGAAAGACAAGTC